>NW_027192405.1:53330-75482 GCF_041956645.1 Rasamsonia byssochlamydoides | reverse complement strand
TTCGTCCTTTTATAATTCTCCATCCGAGTCCATTTTGACGTCCTTACTATGGTCGCCCCGTTAGTTCCTGCGTCCTTGACGTCCTACTGCGTCCTTGGTCCCTTATCTTATCAGTAACTGCGTCCCAATCACGTGACCTTGTTTCCTTTAGTCCTGTCTGCCTTGCGGGGTCATGTTTCATCATGCGCTGCTGTGTTGGACAGCCTCCTATTTTATTGGTCCGTAACACTAATGCATTACTAATCACCCTAGTCGCCCGATAGTTGTGCAGGGATCACCCCACTCATCTACCCCTCACCCCGATCGCGCGAGCTCAAGGCGGCGTTGCTCACCTACTAGAACAGGAAGGGCAGTCGACCAGGTGCTTGTAGATTTTTGCTCGGTAGGTATTAACCCGGAAGAAAGTCCAGTGAAACGAAATCCGGTCGATAAGATTAGTGCTGTTGCTTCTTCCCCGCAATTGGCCCATTCCGCGCAGATCATCTTGATTTTGATAGTCATCGCCACTAGGCTGATGACTTCATACCAATATTTTCCCACCACTCCGCGGCCAATTTCGGTTTTCTTGTTTTTATCCAGCTGCTCCCTATCTGGGTTTGGCAGAAGATTATGTGTGTTGTGATGATCCTACTATCTAATCCCTGTCTTATCTCTTTTTAATCACTAGTATTTGTTTCTCTTTCTCGGATTCTAACTATAAATTGTCGTCATAAAGATTACCGATTTTCACTCCGTAGTTTGTGATTTTATTTCACAACAAATTATATGGTAGTGAGGATATTATTATATATTTTTGTAATGATGAATTAGCTAAAATGATACAGGTCTTTTTTCTTTTCTTTTCTTTTAGCTATTGCAAAGAGCTACTTATTTAGTAGTAAAGATCTGTCAAAGTTTGGGCAAGATGTCATTTTATACTGAAACAGTAGAGCAAAGAAATTAAAGGATTGTGCAATTTGCTGATAATCTTGTTTATATATTAAGAGAATATTCAATATGATTTTATTTCCAGATAAAATAATATTAAAGGGGTGTTGCAGATTCGGCCAAAAAGAGGTGCCATGATACGGCTTCTTGGTGATCTGCATACAGGAGCTCAAACAAGGGTTATTTCTTGAAATCCACAGATTAATTTCTGACAGTCACGGGATAGGTAGTACTCTACTCTACGAAAGAAGTTGTAGCGAGCTGCTATTGAATGCAGCTTTAAACCCCCCCCCCCCCCCCCCCCCCTTTTTTTTTTTTTAAATTTTTCTTTCTTTAGCGTTGAACATCAAGAAAAGAAAATTATTCTAAAGGGAAAGTACAGTACAGCTAACATTCAATTGTAAACCCCGAACTAAAAAGCTTCTACTTGAAGATGGTCTCAGAAGAAGCCGAACGTCGCTAAAGTTCATTGCTTAGGGTTAGTAGCATAGGAATGCCATAAATTAGAATCAAGCAGTACCGTCGCTCATTTTGGATTTGGTGGAGAGAATATAACCTGGTTCATCATCTAGGTACAGTCTCTGGACATATAACTTGGTTGCCACTTTCAATCACCAGAAAATAGAACCATAATTTCTCTCTCATTGCCAGTTCAACCTCGTCGTATCTGCGCGTATTGTACCTTGCGTTGCTTAGATAACTCATTAGAGAAAATCTCGGCAGAGCTCACTGGTCAGCTGCCAGACCCAGGGCTTAGGGCTTAGGGCTTAGGGCCTGGCTTGGCACTCGCCTATGTGAGTCATCTCCCAAGCCTTCAGATTCCTTTTAGCTAGCATGCTGAGGATTGCCATGATAATATGTAGCACGAAGGACATAATTCAGACTTCACCGAATCCTTCGCCAAGGCCTCCTATCTCATACCGGATTAGGAAGGACAAGTGAATCCGTCGACGTTGCATCGCCCCTATTCAGCCCTAGAATACCCCTGAATTCACCGATTCCCCTACAACCAGTGAATCATGTCTATAATATAGTTACTTCCGTCTGCTCATTCACTACCAATTCTAGTCTAGCAACCCAGGAGATAAATAGCCTATACTTTACCTCGAATCAATAGTCAGACAGAATAATTTTTTTACACACATCTTTCTGCAGGCCTGAATATCTCTAGATTTCTAACAGGAGGTGCCTCCAATCAGCTTCCTCTGCAAAAAATCAAATCCAAGCCGCTTCATCTATCTATGACTGATGCCTCGATCGATAGCGAGCTAGCATGCAGAGCGCATGAAGACCGGAAACGCAGCAAAAGGCGTCCAAAGACCCTGTTAGATCTGTGGTTGTCCCAGCGCCATATAGCGTGCTTTCTGGATAAATCGCTTTAATGCATTTCGGGCTACATTTAATTAAAAAAAGTTAGTTACAGTCTTCCCGCAGCTGAGTGTATCAAATGAGATGGGATTCAAACTTGATCAGGACTAATAAATAATCTCCTCACGCAGAAGTTATTCTTTCCACACTCCCACCATCGGGTGACGAGCTCATTCGGTTTCTTGAAGCAGGCGTCGAGCGAATGCGTTCTACTTGCAACAGCAAAAGCTCTAGTATAAGGGCAGGATGAATATGAGATATGATGCATAACGCATTGATGCAGCAATAGCTATCAGATACATGAAGGCAAACTCATGAAAGCTCCCGGCGGGATAAAGATGGGTTGGCTTCTTGGTTGTCAGTGAAATGGCCCAGCTGTGCATGGGTCCAGACAGGACCGCTACATAAGTTGTGCGTCCTGGGATGCCATATTTCTTGCCTCCTGAGAGTGGCCTTTATGAACAGGTGTGACTGCCGCTCAGGTAAGGGTTTCCCAGACCGGTCTGTTTATCGCATTTGCCTCGTTGTTTGCTAAGGGAGCTGCTTATTCGGTGTAGACATGGCTCTCTGGACTCCCATTGGAATACTTCTAGGGCAAACAGGAGGGCTAGACATACCTCTACTGGCGCTCATGGTACTACCCCTACTGTCCAGGGAATCTTCAGGCTATCGCCAAGGCTTGTCATGGGGAAGGTAACCTGCCTGGATCTGGACGCCAGGAATGAAAGGGAAGGTAATTCAGGTGCGAAACGTCCAAAGAGAATGCATCACCTCGGTATGTGCAAGGGAGTTGATAGAAATCCCAGCGTCATTTCTTTTCTGCCGTTGAAAATACACATGAGGTAATCTTTTCCCCTTTGATGAGGCCTTGGTTATCGATTCTGACGTGTTCTAGAGTTGTTGAGTATTATCTGCATCTGTGTGGGGTGAAGTTCCTGTCTTCTCCTATCTTTTGCGAAGCGGTACTTTGATCCTCAAAAATACGTACTCTTGAGCATGCAGGGACGGCAGTCACTCTCTAAATTGATACGACCTCTAGAGTGCTGGGCTTTGATAATGTAGACATTGTCCTGAAAGGAAGGAAAGACTGTTGAAAGTCTTGTGTTTACGATTATTCAAAAAAGGCAACAAGTAAGTGTTATTCCCTATGTGATCTCAGTCATATGAAATTATTAACGAATAACTGTCTCCCTTTAGAATCACGGGGAACAAGCATTGGAGTTTATCTGTTCGAGCAGTATACGCAATTGATTCTATCAAGCTCATTATAATCCATGATCTTTGCAATGGATGTTTCACGGCGAATTCACTCAACGATGTTCCGGAGAATCCATGATCCTGTGCAGATCATAACTGGTCTGGGCTCGACCTGAAATTCCAGTTCTGCCTCTCTTGAAAGCAGATTGTTTTTTAGATTTTTTATGTACTTAGTCTATGTCTAACATGTTATTCAGTCAGCACGGCAGCATTATCTGGCCAACCACAGGTTTACTGGAGCATATTATTCCACATGATATCCATCAAGCTTGTATATGACATCCCGCGAATCTGAAGAGTTGAAAGGTGCTGCCACTAGCAGTGAATCCAAGCTGTTGTACATCTATTAGGGATTGCTTTATGTTTTTTCCCTTTTGTTTACTGTATTTCTAATGCATTGCCAATGCCATTTTAAGAGTATATATATTAAATCTACTAGGTCTCAGCCATACTAAGTAAGTTTTTTTTTTGTATAAAATCTTTATTGATGCAGACTCGGCCAAAAAGAGGTACCATGGTACCAACTTCATAGTGAATGTGAACTAGGCATCGGCTGCGCCAACATGTATAATATTCTATTGTTCAAGTAGTTATTAATTACCTCATTACCATCTATTCCCTTATTGGCCGGCATATTAGAAAGATACATCTATCTACCTCTATATACTTATCCTCTACTTCTAAAGATATTACAGTAAGTATATACTTCCTTTGATGATAATTGTCCTTTACTTGGTAGAGACAAGATATGGCTATTAAATTTGCTACAAGGTAGTAGCCATTTGTCTCTCCGCGAAGTTGTCTTCCGACAAGTCCTGCGCCTGGAAGAAGTCTCGTCCAACACCCTCCTGGATATCCCGCATCAGATTAATTTCCGCTGCTGCACCTGAGCTATCGGCCTCAATTTCGTCCAGTTCCTCTGCCGGAAAAAAAAAAGAAATGGGGCTTTCGACTCCCATCGGCATGTATTCCGGGCAGATATGAGCAGTACTGCAGCAGCAGCAGCAGTTCAACCAGGAGTGCAAGCTATGTTGCCTCGCCGTCAACAACAATACTGAGATTGCGCCCTGCCAGTTATCCACTGTAAGACGATTCTATTGTACTGTAGTAGCGAGGGGATGTCATTTCCCACTTTGGTATTGCAAGGCTTGGAAGGCAGGAAAGGCTTGAGCTTTATATCATGCATTACTAGGTACCTTTTGAAGTCTCTGGTCTGATTGACGCTACACCTTTACCTCCCTACTTTTGTTCTTCTTCAAAGTCCCGACAAGGTTCTTGATGACAGCGAGACACCGCTCGCTGGTCCTTGGACATTCTGACAGGATTATCTCTTGCAAATACTGGTATAGTGATCTGCTGTTTTGTGCACGAAGCAGGATCTCCTTCCACGACGGCACGTTGTTGAACAGATTTATTAATAGGTTATAGTCCATTGTCCTGTGTCTTGCAGTGGCCGTGTGAATCTGTATTTCCTACATTATCCAGAGGGTAAATAATGAAATGTAAATCGAGACTCTACCAGGGCAAAAGGATTGAGAGTTCAACCGAGGAGGACAAAGACAAAGTTCACAGTATATAATACTCCTCTCATCTAAATCTCTGATCCTGACAAATAGATATCTGGCCTTTTTTCCTCCTTGCCTGTCTGAATCAATCACTCGTGGTATACTTTTGCAAGTGTGTAGATATTGCCCTAAATGACTGAGTCAGCCAGTCTGTCCGTTCTTTTTGCCAACACAATAATGACTTACCTCCCGCTAGGGTCAGTATTCTCGGACCATGTGGGAGTCCACCTCACGACTGTTGACGCACATTGAGGCGGAAAGTGCTCGTCAAACATCTGACGATACCAATACGCCTCTTTCGTGGTAGGAGGATCGCGCTTCCAGTGCTCAGGTATCTTTTTCATCATCTCGTCCGAGATCATCTCCTCTGCCGTATCTTTGAGGCTGTCAATCCAGCGATAGCCAACCCCGTCACTAAATTGTTCCTTCTGTCTCCACAAAACGTGCTGTGGCAAATACGGCTGGACATCTGGTTCGTTGCTCGTGTCGAATGCTTTTCGCAGGATGTACTTCTCCATCCGCTGCGGTGTGATCATCTTCTGCGATGGATCGATATTCATCACTGTCGCAAGAAACTAACAATGATTGGTCTCAGTGAGAAATTTCTCCCCTTGTCTGTCGTGCCTAACTCACCTGTTCGTCTAGGAACGGGACGCGAGCTTCCACCCCCCATGCTGCTGATGACTTGTTTGCCCGCAGACAATCAGCAAGGTGAAGGTTTTGGAGTCTTCGAATCGTCTCTCGGTGAAACTCTGCCTTTTTGGGGGCAGCGTGAAAGTAGAGATAGCCACCAAACATCTCGTCACTGCCTTCACCGCTAAGGACCATCTTAACTCCAAGGGCCTTAATTTTCCTACATAGCAGAAACATCGGGGTCGAAGCTCGAACGGTTGTGACATCAAACGTCTCCAGATGGAAAATTACATCAGATAACGCTTCTAGGCCGTCTTGGATAGTAAACGTAAAGTCATAGTGGTCCGTTCCGATTACACGGGCGACTTCGCGAGCAGCCTCCGAGTCGGGAGCACCAGGCAAGCCAATCGAAAATGATTTGAGCCTAGGCCCACTAACAGCCTTTCCGGGAACAATCTCGAGATTGATGATGCTGTGGTTGATACGCCGCACTTCCCGGGATGCAATTGACGCGATGAGGCTGGAGTCAAGCCCGCCCGAGAGAAGCACGCCAAAAGGGACCTCGGTCATCAACTGCTTGCGAACTGCATTTTCAAGCAAGGTCCGAAGCTCGCGATAATCCACCGGAGCGGAAGGGATCCGCTCATAGTCGATCCATGCCGGCTGAAAGTAGCGGATGCTTGTATCGGCCATCGAGTCATATATATGACCTGGAGGGAACTGGATGATTTTGTCACAAACCGGATGCAGGCTCTTGAGCTCCGAAGCAAAGAAAAGCGTATCCGGGTTGGCCGTAGACCATCCTTGATACAAGCTGATGACACCAATTGGATCACGGGCAGCAATCACTCGGTCCTGAGTCTTCGAATAGAGGACAAAGGCAAAGATGCCGTCCAGGTATCGTGGAGCATCCAAACCGTATTCAAGGAACTTAGCATGAAGATATTAGATCGTAAACACCATGAAATGTTTTTTGGCAGCTTTCTCGAGACGTACGGCAGCAATGATGACCTCTGAATCCGAGCTCGTCTTGAAAGGATATCGTCCGCTCAAACGGTGACGCAGAGTGACGTGGTTGTAAATCTCACCATTTGCAATGAGGGCATATGATCCGTCTGCACTGGTCATTGGCTGCGTCCCATTATCTGATCTTATCAGATATCAAAATCCATCACAGGCATACAATCACTTACCAACTCCAACAATGCATAGACGTTCGTGGGCAAGAACTGGAAGCCTCGTTAGACCTGTCGAGATAAGACTGTAGGAGACGAACTTGTCTTGTTTACAACTAGTACGCCGCCTGAGAGTATAACGCTGTTATTCAATACTTGCTTGGTCAAGTCAGGACACTCTAGGAAAGCGTATGCCATACTCCAGTCTGGTCCTCTATGGCGAATACTATTGGATGGCTTCGTTAGATCAATAAAAACCTGAAAAGAATTATGCCACTCACGCCTTTGCCATTCGGATAGCCGTGGGCTTGAACCCAGCCCCTTGAGCATGACTACAAGGTACAGAACTTGTCAGCTGCTTCTCCAGGATAATTTTCTTTTTGGCTTCTCATACCGATGACAAGCGAAGATGCCACACATGCTTCCTGGGGTTGAAGTAGGTGACCGATTTTGTTCAGTTCAATTGATATTGATACAGTCATTTCCTTTCTGCAAGATCCTATAGCAGCCACTTGAAGCCTTAAATAAACTTTCATACAAGAGAGGAAAGAGGAACAAACGCAGCGGAACACGCAAATAATCGTTGAGAGCACGTCAGTCGTCAGGCCTCCCTTCCAGTCGGGAGTAATTGTAACTTCTCTAGAGCTAGCACGGTCTAGAACAAAGTCGTATGTAATCTCTGCAGGCCAGAGGATTGAGACAAGGACTTGTCCGATCCAACTGTCCTTGGCACTCTCAGCGACATTGAGCGACTTCGACTCGGTCCCCTTGTACTTGCATATGTCATATTTGGTCTATGATATTGCGAAGTATGTCGCAGTTTTAGGCCTCCAACGGATGTTACATCCGCCAGGGGTATATCTGCAACTGCTGTGGACCTTGGTGCAGATGACCGCATTGGGAGCTCCATGGAAGTTAATAAGAAATAGTAGACGCGTGGCATTACTTTTCCTCCAAAAGAAGTCAGGGGTTGTCCCGCTATCACCTGGATACCTAATTCTGGATTAGAATTCCAGTAGACTTAGAAATCTAGTCAATGACTAGAATTGTGCCAGTACGCGGACTAAACACCCTTAGCAGAGCATAGAGGAAGTATTGCATCAATCGAACTTGTGATGGAACTATTGGGCCTGATTCTACAAGCACAATTCAATTGGTAGTTTACGGTCTGACAGACTAATATCAACTAAACAGACCCACAGATCAGGCTTTATCCTCGATACGGTAAACGCCACCACGCGCATAAACCTCCTTGTACTTGGAACGGACATAATCCTCAACCGTGACGGGTTCATATTTCTCATCCTCGGGAGAGCTCCTGCAAGAGTCTCGACATTTGATCAGGAAGTCCGGATTTCCCTACCACGTCGTTCCGCCGAGGTTAATGACATGGTTGAGTACATAACAATAGAAGCAATACTCACATGGAAAAGGAACGCGATCGAATAGCGCTCCTGCGGAGGCTTGGTTACGCGATGCAAATTGGACAGGTAGCGGTCGTTGGTCCACTGCTGGAACAAGTTGCCTATGTTGACCACATACGCTCCTTCGACCGGTGGGACAAGAACCCACTGCTGAGTGGGCTCATCCCATACCTCGAGACCGGGGACATCGTCTTGGAGAAGAAGGGTGATGACACCAAAATCTCGATGTGCCCCGTGACCTTGATCATCAAGCTGTTAGCAGGTTGAGTTGGCTAAGATGATTTATCTATGTACTGTACATACTCTTCTGCGTATCATCGCTGGGATTAGGCGGCTTAGGATAATGGTTCATCTTGAAGAAGCACATTGGTTCCGTACAAAATTCATCTAGATCAGTCGTATCATTGTCCAACGACAGGATCACAGCGCGCAAGACCTCTTTCGTCAAATCGAGCAGCAGATTGAGATAGTTCATGCAGGTCTGTTTGAACGGCTGGCCCAGTGGCTCGGGCCAAAGATTAGGGCCGTGAGCAAACTTGCTCGCCAGAACTTGCGGGTGGCTCAGCGGCAGGTCGCGAGAGATATAATACCCTTCCTTGAGATCAGGTTTCGCATTGACCTCGAACTTCTGACTCCCAATGACTTCGTAGCCGCGGTTGTAATTGTTCTGAGACTTGTCCGTTTTCATTTTTTCGCTCAGTGGCAGATTGAAGAACTTCCTGGCGGCTTGTAAGATCTCCTTTTGGAGATCCAAGCTAATGGGATGATTGATGATCTGGAAGAAGCCTTGGGTGATGCAAGCCTGGCGCACTTTGGCCAGGCATTTTGCCACCAATTCAGGCTTTCCAGAGAGAAAGTCACCGAAATCAATGACGAGAGGCTCGCAAGGCCGAGAGACGGTAGAAGGCATGATCTGGGAAGATAACGTTCTTCAAATAGATTGAGGAAGATCGATTTAGACGCCAAAGGTCAGTTTGATGGACTGGAAATTTCGGAAAAAGGAAATAGGTTAAATAAACACTGTTCTTGCCATTGAGCTCTTCAGGCGACCAACATCCCATCGATCAGTATGTGTTGAATGGGGCTTTGATGAGTGCTTTCACCCATGCAAATTGCGATACCTGTACTAGCTCATTTCCCTGCTGTCCGTACATTATATCCCTGTATCCTGACAGGGATATATTGCTCAGCGAGTGTATACGGGTGCGTGGCAGATCGACAGGTCCACATGGAAGGGCTGAGGAGCGGGGATCTGGGCCAGAGGATGTAAGATGAGCTAGCAGGAGATTCCAGCAAAGGAATAAAGAAATTTGCATTTTACAATTTGCTGAGATACAGTAGAACCATGTAACCTTACATTATTGATTCGTTGGATCCCTGAAGTGTCCAATCTTTTATCTTGTATACACATGTGGAAACACCGCTTAGGGCTGTCACATTCCAGGTTGCTCTCATGCAGTACTCTTCATTATTATAGTTCCGTAACAAGAGTTTACAGACTAACTCTATTAAAATAAATGACCTACAATCCTGCATTTAAATTCCAGAATATTGACTACTGGGGTCAATATGTCTATCACCGCCCTATACGCCTAACATTACCCAGATTTATTTAGTGATTTTCTCAAAGGTTTCAAAACACTATCATTGAAAATAGTATAAAAATTATTAATATAAATATTTATCATTACTAGTGAAGTCTAGTGGTTATTTTTATTTTATTCTAACCCTGGTCTTTAGTAGCGGTGAAAAACCGCAAACTTTTGTCATAGAAATATACTAAGGAGACCCAATGCAGGAATAAAAGGCTAGAAGTAGGGCTGCAGAGGCAAGTGAGGTTACATTGGATCTCTGCACAAGCCCTTGGATAATGTTGTAAAAATTATACCATGTCAGTGTCAATTCTATGTACGCCCTTCATCCTTGTCGATTTGAAGCAGTAAGTGGATTGCGTTTACACTAATGCCTACTAGTAAAGTGTGCATTCCATCCAGATATCCGGAGTAGGGAGGACTGGAACATCAGCACTAGTCAGACTGGCAGGGCTTGCATCTCAGCACATACAATTAGCACCTGCTAATCCGACTAGTGCCATGCAATGACTTATTCCCCGCTCCTCCATAGATGCCCTCGAGACTAAGTTCTGGGTCATTCCGTCTGTTTGCATCCGCAACTGACCTCTCTTCTGTGCTATGTACGACAACGAGGCCTCTAATGGCACCATATGAGGTGAGCGTATCCCTGTGCGTGGAAATGGTTGTCGATGACTGATGTCTCGAGTTAGACTTGAGGTACTTTTGGTCAGAAGCAGTGTGACTTGCAGGTAGCTAACCAATGGAAATTTTTACTATCATTATCAGGTTTTCCACTTGGAAGTGGGTGAGTTCGTAGCTAATTTCAACCAGCCATTCTTACTAGGAACTCCTCTTCATGTGTTACTTCGTCTCTGTCTCTCTCTCTCTCTCTGCTAGAAGAGTCTTCCTAGCCAGTCTCTCACTTCTCTTTCTCCCCTTGTCTAATAAATCATGGTCAAACTGACTATTATCATGCACAAAGAAGACCACACAGGGCAGCAGCACCTAGCACTCTCGTTCGAGGAGGACCCTCTGAACTGGCCGAAGTGGGCAAAAAAATGGCCCCGTTCCATTATAGTCATCTCCATGTCCATGACACTGGCGTACTACTCTGGTGTCTACGCAGCGGCTGTTCCTGCGACAGCAAGTCACTACCATTGCTCCGATCTGGTGGCCACCTCGGGGATATCGTGGTTCCTGTTCGGTTTCGCCTGCGGGCCCCTTGTGTTCGCCCCGTTGTCAGAAATTTTCGGCAGGAATCCCATCATCAGGATCACTCTGCTCGTCTTTGTCGTATCAAATATCGGATGCTCCCTGGCACCGAACATCGAGTGTCTGCTAACTTTTCGGTTTATTGCTGGCTTCTTTGGGGCTCCAACAGGTGAGCTATCACCGACAACTATAGCGAAGACGAAAAAGAGATGGAAGAACTAACTACTTACGTACGATAGTGACCAATGCCGGGGGTTCCCTTACGGACATGTGGCATCCCACTGAGCGTTCTGTGCCCTGGGCCATCTTCTCAGCAGCGAGCTTTTTGACGGTCATCGTCGGACCTATAATTGGAGACTTCATTGTCGAATACACGTCGTGGCAATGGTGAGCCAAAGCCTACCCTCGTGCCTGAAGAATTGAGTCTGACGATGATAAGGACGTACTGGACGTCTATGATTCTCGGTGGCGCTGTCTATATTATGGCCCTACTCTTCCTCCCGGAAACATACCGCCCGAAATTGCTGTCCCAGAAAGCTGAGCGCCAGGGCTATGTTGTTGAAAAGGTCAACATCAAAAGCCGATATCGTGAAGGCCTCACCCGGCCATGGATCATGCTCTTTACGGAACCAATTGTGTGGGCGTTAACGCTGTATATGTCGTTTGTCTACGGTATTCTCACCCTCAGCCTGGTAGCCTACCCGATTATCTACACCGATATCCGGGGATGGTCCACGGCTAAGACCAGCTTGGGTTACCTGGGGATTGCCGCAGGCATGACCCTTTACACCCTTTTCTCGCCGTTCCTGGACGTGGTGCACCGGCACTACGTGCAGAGACTGGGACCACAGCCTGAAGCGCGGTTCCCTCTGCAGATCTGGCTCTCTTGGCTAATCCCCATGGGACTGTTCTGGTTTGGATGGACGGCACTCCCGCCTACGCATCCTGCAGTCAGCATTGTGGCCGGGGTGCCGTTTGGCGTTGGATCCCTCGCCGTGTTTCTTGACATTTATGCCTATCTGACTGATTGCTATGGCAAATACTCGGCCAGTGCCATGGCGGCCAATGGCGTTTTGCTCCGCATCTTCGGTGCGGTCTTCCCCCTGTTTGCAAGTAGCCTATATCAGCATCTGGGCGTCAGATGGGGAACCAGTTTGCTCGGCTTCATTGCTCTGGCAATGGCGCCGCTGCCGTGGCTCTTTTACCGGTATGGACCCGTAATCAGGAAGAGAAGTCCCTACCACATGGATGTAGCAAGAGGAATGGATTAGGCAGGCACTTCACTATGTATTACCGTTTGATTCAGAGGCGGATAGACTGCCTGCTCTTTGGATTCTCCTGGTATATCTGCAACTATGACATGTGTCGACGAGACGATAAAATGATTGAACTTTGACTAGGCTAGAGCTCGTAGCATGATATGAAGGACAGTCATTAGAAAGGATCAAGACAATATCAAGACGATAAGGAAGCAAGCTGGCTTTAAGCCCGAAAACCAACATAGCCCACCAGGTTCCATCTCCTGCCTTCGTCTCGCGTACTTGCTTGGTTCACGATAAGATCACTACCAGAGGCGCTGACAATATTGTCAAGGACGTGGCGATATTACCTTTCAAGGGCGCAGATGATAGTGGGCTGCCCTCAGTAGCAGCCCGCTCCATAACCCTTGATGACAATGGCTGCAAGTCTCCATCCGGATCGATAGCATCTACTACGTAGCCGCCATGCAGAGGACAATATGGAAGTTACCTCAGTGGCTTTGAAAGAGAACAATCTCTCCGGCAGATCAACATGAATCCTAAATGTATTAGCTGTTCAAGGAGTGCTAGGTGGTCAGATTAGAACCAAGTTGAAGGAATTTATACCTACAACGCTGCGTTTTGTCAACTTTATGCCTAAAGTCACAGAAAATAATCCAAAGTGGTAGTGGTTTAAAAACTCTCATTCTGGAAACACCGTAAAGACATCCTTATATATATCAGTGCGGGGATAATCCATGTCCTACCGGGTAAATAATAGCAATAATAAGAATAAATGTATGTAGATTACGATACATGCAGTGAATGCCAATAGAAACCAGCCTGTCCTTATTTTTTTTTATGCCCAGAGTCCTTTAGCTGCCAGGCCTGCCATACCAGCAATGTTGCCAGTCAGGCATCCCATTGAGAGAGCAGATAGCCTCTAGTATAGATATGGGGTCTGGAATAGACTGTCAGACAGGTTGGGTTTGCGGGTAGGGTTATATATACACCGTCGTATAAAACCTTCTAACACCGCGTAATCAGTAAGAACTAAGTGAGGCCACACAATCTCGGCATTTCTGGAGCAGTTGACGAAATCCCCTACAAGTTAGAATCCTTGTAGGTGCAGGATGACAAGTAGGCACGAATGACCTCCCAATCAGTAGTTTAATGCATACCCTTTAGGTCCGCTTAAGGTGACTACGGATGAAAAATCAAAGTGCAATCTTACCGCTCAAGAAGAACAATTGCCTTTTTGATATAGTGACATTTGCAGTCTTTCCCTATTCTATACTCGTGAGACTTCTGAGAATCATGATGGCTGTTCATGGTGGAGGCCACATTCCTTCAATATCTGCTGGCTTTGTCGGAGGCACGTATTCCTTCACCTTTGTACCGCCCTTCCACAGCGAACTGATATCGCGCTGCTGGTTCCACGCCACCAGTGTGTCCCATTTCTTGCAGGTGTGGATTGTGTTGAAATTGGGATATGGCATCTCTCTGCCTTTCACCCAGTTGTATGTGAGGAGGGAGATGTCGCCGTGGCACATGAGTGTTTGGCGCAGAGTCTCAATGCAATGCTCTACCTCCTTTGTCAGAAAGACAAGGCTATGTGTATTGAGCGTATATGAATCAAAGACTTACCCAGATGTCCTTGAACCACGGCCTCTGGCGCGCCAGCGAAACTGCCTTCATGCTTGTCGTAGTATTCCCGATGAAGGCTCTTCCGTAGCAGATCCTGTAGACAGAAAATTGCTTTAGCGATTTCATCTCTTTCGTCTGTCCTAGGGTAGCTCACCACACAGTGCAGTTGGTGAAAGACATCCAGAGACGCGAGATATTGCCCCGTCTCAACCGGTTCTTCCAGCATCACCGGCCATTCATGGTAGGGATTCACAGCCTCCCATTGCTCCTTCGTTATCCCTATGGCGCCTCCTGTGGGGCCTGAGATCATTATCTAGCTGCGGCCTCTAATACAGCCCGAAGTTGTGTGCTTACCGTTGGTGATGTTGTCCCAGGCTCTATCAACCTCGGGACCGACACCGGTAAAAGCAGTCTGATGATTGAATGTGCCAACAAATTGCTGCGTTTCGTATTCAACACCGTCTTCCCAGTCAGGTACTATCGTCTTGTTAGAACTGGATACCAGAACTTCTTCTTCTCTTCCTTCTTTTTCTGTTCTCGGGGTGAGCAGACTGAACATACACCATTTACCAAGAAGTCTTCCACAAGCTTTCTGCCTTTCTTGGAGAGATTTCCCAGGCAGAAACATAAGGCTGAATACGACCACGTTCAGTAGTAAGAGGCAGATATGGCATAACAGGAGCCAGTGATTTTGGAAGAAACTCCCGGGCTCAGATGACGGGTCTTTCTGAATCAGAGAGTGGTGGCTCCCATCATCTTCAGAAACACTGTCTCGCCGGAGTTTCTCCAGATCTTCTTCTAAGCGGGAATACTTTGTGCCTGCCATGATGAATATTGGTGGTGAATGGCAGTAGTATGGGAAACACTGGCTGGTCGTAGAGGGTTCTCTGGGAAGGTTGAGGATAGAAGAACTACTGTGAAAGAGAAGTTCGAAGACAGTGAGAGGGTTTCTCCTGCAATGAAGTGAGGGGGTGACGTAGGCACATACATATGCTGCTTCCTACTGGGTAGTGGCCCATGTCGTCTGTGTCTGTCAGCCTGTATGTATGTACGTACAGTACATGTGGCGAGACTATCTCCTGCTGTGTCTGGTAGAAATTCTCTCGACCTTGACACATTATGACGCATACTCTTGCCCTCAAATGAGTTATGCATGCAGCAGCAGTGGTCAGCCGCGAATTCTAGGAGCGTCATGCTGGCTGCTTCCTATCTGCCATAACTTTGCGCGCTGACGTGCTTATCCTGGACGCCTAACCATGTATATCTCCGCGTGATGCATGTACAGGGTGTCATCGACCTTGGGGGCTTCTCCCTGAACACTGGGCACTAGTGTGAGGATGCTGCAGGTTCGGCCAAAAAGAGGTTTCATATCACCAACTTGTGAATCTGAAGTACGTATCTAGGTAGCGCGCCAACAGAGGATAAGAATCCTCCGCCTTTCTTATTAGTTTAGCTACAGTGCTCTGCCTGCGTCATCGACAGGGAATACATCTGTCGTCCGTGTGCCACGGTTTCCGCCTCTATCTCGTATGATCAGGAGGGTATCGCGAGCATGCGTCGTGCTGTCGTACCTCCCCCAGGAAGGGACTCTACCCCATGATGGGCTTTGGGTGGTCAGCTATTAAGTCCTCACTTCCCATAGTCTCACCACTTCGTGTGAGACAAGACATGCAAGTTTGGTTGATAGAGACTCTTCCCTTCCATCTCTATTAGACCATTCTAATCTCATTCTTCGAAAAGTCCAGCGAAACCTCTCTATATTTCGTGACCATGAAGCTCTCACTCATCGCTTGTATACTCCTCCAGGCTGTAGCTATCTCGGGAGCCGCAATCGGTGAGTGATAGCCTGAAGCTATTCATATTGAAACGACAATAAGCTAACAACCTGTCCGCGAAGACCCTCTGGCCAGCTTGAAGCGTGACGTTGACAACTGGAACGCTGCGGCTTGGAGCAACTTCGTCAAGAGCTATGTTGGCGATGCCACAGTGGAGAAGGAGAAGCGTGATGAGGACTGGAACGCTGCGGCCTGGAGCAAATTCATCAAAAGCTATGTCGACGATTTTACCGCTGATGGGAAGGAGTGAACTGCTTTCGCATGGAATGGCTACGGGCTGAGACGTTGTGGGGGGTTATGTTGCCTGTGTATGTAGCTAAGATGCTTGCAAGCTCGGTTGATACTTGATTGAAATACGAGACTATTCAGATATGAAATCGGTGTAAATTTATTATTCAAGTTCTAATCTTTGTGACGATACATGGATCATGCCTCAACAAAAAAAAGCTTCTGTTGCCGATTCTACAAAAAAGAGTGCCATGACACCAAGTTCTTCGTTCTTCGTAAATGTAACCCTGATGCAGTGTAGCCCGCCAACAGATTCTGTTTCTGAAGAGCAAATGAAGATGATTTCTAGCGCATACTTGTCTCTCTACTCCTAGTCAAGTTACCAGCTGCGTACGGGCAGGTTGGATTCTGCGACTCTTTGGACCAGAACTGCGATACCTCCCCCGATAGCATCTCCAGCAAAGTTCCCCAGAACGCCGTAGCTCATGGCGAACGATCGAACCACCTCCGGCTCACCTTTCCGGCGGAAGTCTTCTGCAATCTTGTAGCAGGTGTTCGTGTTGGCGCCGCCCACGATCCCGCCGATGACGAAGATGAAGATGATCCAAACGGCGAAGTAGTTGAGAAAGGGGACGAAGAGCTGGATAATGCCAATGGTGACGAGCACCCATTGCATGGTGGCCCAGAGCCAAATCTGTGGAAATGCTCGAACCATCGATACAAGTGAGAAGATAAATGTGGCGGTGCCGTATATCAAGACTGATACGAGACGATTAGCTTAGCTATATGCGGAAAAGAATGTGAACGCAGATTTACCTACAATTTAGCTGATAATTCAGATCTCCTTCGGGGGCAGCTTTGAAAGTGCGCAAAGCCAGAAAAGTGGGCACAAGGCCCTGGAGAGCAAATAGCGCACCCATGGTGCAGAGTGTCTGGGGTACGACGTAGCGTAGCAGGATAACCTTAAAGAAGAGTCCGGTTCTCGTTCTCTCGGGCCCGAAACCGGGTCTTTCATCAACCGTGATAGACGGTGTTTCGGAATCCGTGTGCTGCCTTGGATCCTGAGAGAGACAACCTGCTCTGGTCTGTTCTGCCAGGACACGGCCTTTCTTCGAGAGTACAAGCCACCAAAGCAGCAACTGAAGAGCAGGTAGCGGAATCGTCACTCGGTATGTCATCCTCCAGTCATCGTGGAATATTGCCATGAACATGATGTAGATAAGAGGCCCTACGATCGCTGCCATTCCTATTGGACTTGTTAGGTACTGTCGTTGAGAGATTCGGTCGTATAGCTAGCTAGCTTACCAGTGCCGATGCTGAAAGCAATGACAGTTCGCTGGTCGTAGAAAGCCGCAGCAGAGAGATACGTATTACTCCCAAAGGCATACACAAAGCCAGCGACGACCGTACCCACAACAGGACCGGCAATGCTTGCGCCAGCGGTGCAAATCGCCAGGGATAACATGGCGAGGATAACATTCAGCAGAACACGAGTCGAGTACGGGATGTAGTGGACAAAAAACGACACCGTGAAAGAGGTCACCGCCGCTGGAAGGGCGAGACAGACTCCGGAGATGCCTGTGCTTCCGACAAACATCAGTCTCGCACCTGATACGACGACCATCGTTGGCGCGGGCACCTAGGTGAGGTATCAGACATCTGAGTTGGCTTGTAGAGGTAGGCTGTCCTCACCAGTATGCCTAGGAAAAAGAACCCCAATATGTCACTGCGGAACCATTCACGGAGCCCCAGCTTGTAGGCTTGCTGGGCACGGCCATTCGATGCTCTCCTTGACAAAGTGTCATTGACAGTGAGCTCAGACTCCACGAACACCCCGACGGGTGCAGAGTCTTGCTGCCTGGCTTTTTCAGCTGCCATGGCTCCAGAAAACAAAGTACGAATCATAAGTATGATGGAATAGTTGGGGGACGGTAATCTGGAGATCTACCTAGATTGTCCCGTAAAAGTGAGGAGAGAGCCTCCCAGCCATGGTGCCCTTTGCGTCGGCTTTTCTTATGTTGAGGCATCCTCCCCTGTGGTGCAGTCTGATGCTCCCGTTGGCTGTTTTTCCAGGCATTCTGAAGTCCAGTGAACGCAATTACAGAGCGATATGCGCGAAGCATTGCATAAACAAGCGGTTATATTAGTTGTGTATGTATGCACAATTCACCCCTGACAAGGTAAGCAGCCTTATAGATGTAATAGCCTAAAGGCAAGGCTGATCTAAGGCACGTGTTTCCGAAATAGGAAATGCCCGTGCTACCCCTGCAAAAGGTATGTACATGTACATCCATGTATCGAACCAACAACCTTGCTAATTAGCGGTGTAGTATATTGCAGTTACGCTACTTCCAGCACTGACGACACTGATGAGTGGTGCATCAATTATCAGCCCCCACTCGCAATTTCTTCCCATCGCATAGAACCTCCCACGTCTGACGTGCTTTCGATTGCTGGCTGCGGTTCTCCCTTGCCACAAAGTCGACGAACTCTTCCAGAGTGATGTTGGCTGAACCGCAGACGATGAAGACGACAGCCCGTCTCTTTCTCTCTGCATTGGCGTCCTCCTGCAATGGAAGAATGGCGTTGAATAGTGAGCTACTGTACGCTGGGGTCAAAGTCGTACTGCACGCTAGTTCGACGATTGTCTTGTGATCCCCTGCGAATGAGGATTAGCAGCTGTTTGATGCCTATGAAGAATAGAGCAAGATCTTACTCGCGAAGCACACCGCCGCATGCATGCTCATTTCATCCGGGACGACCACGCAGGTCACTGGCGTCGTCCTCTGCAAAGCCATGCGGACTACAGCCGGTGCGGGAGACGCCGCTCCCAGGCAGGCTTTCGATGTAATCGTAGAGAAGTGGGCGAGGGAGATGGCGGCATCCTCGTCATGCAGGACTGTGACGCCAGGAGGAAGACTTCGTTCGGCGTCCTTGGCTGTCAGGGGTCGGTTCAGCAGCATCGAGTAGTAGAAGCAATCGGCTCCTCGTGTTTCGAGCGCAACAATGGATGCTAGAAATCATAGTTGGTAGGTGGTTTCTACCTCGTGCGGAGATGAGATGTGATGAAGCGCTTACTATCATCCCATCCTACAGACCTGCATCCCACGAGCAACCCACCGAGCAGTCCACCACCGCCAACGCTGCAGAAAATGGCGTCCGGCTGCACGCCTCGGAGCTGCGAATGGATCTCTGTAATCAGGGAGGAATGGCCCTCTCGAAGGGTATCTCCATCATATGACGAGATGATCACGCTGTTGCAACTCCGTCAGTCTCACACGTGCTGGACCGGAACACCGTCGTAAAGACACAGTAGCTTACGCGTTCTCCTGTGAAGCTGCAAACTGCTGCGCTCCGCCTAGCGCCTCGTAGTAATTGTCACCGGACAGAACCACCTGGACCTCAATTCGTCAGTCTTCACGACATTCTCGCAAGCGGACTCAGCAATGATGCTCCCACCTGGGCCCTAAATCGCTTTAGAACCGCAACAATTTCCGCATTGGTATGTTCAGGCAGGAAAACCGTGCATTGGATGTTGAGAGCTTCCGCAGCATACGCCGCGGCTACACCGCCATTGCCACCAGAGGCAATCACCAGATTCGCCGACGGACCATGCAGGTCTTTTGCCTTGCGAGCCTCCAGTAAGATGCCACGGTGCTTGAATGACTGGGGAGGATGCAAGTTCTGTTCCCGGTGTCAGCACTAGACGGGATGGATAGAGGCTCACTGACCTCCAGTTTGAGGTAGACATCACAACCAAGCTTGTCCGAGATGGCTCGCGAGAAGAGAAGGTGAGTCTCGACACCGAACCGAGCGGCAGCTTCAGACACATGGCCAGCCATGTTGACGACAGTGGTGAGAATGGCGGTGTTTGTGCGGGCTGCCGATGGCTATGAAGTCATTTATACCTCTGTATTTTAACATTTCAGACGACTCAGGGCGCACGAGATGTCTAGACATCTGTTATACCGAACCCTACATTTCCCTCCTTGAAGCTGCGGTCGTATCTCACAGTTACATTGGGAGAAGCCTAGTATGAGACAAGAAATGCCAGCCATGCAGGGGATAGAACAGGGATGTTGATATTAGTCTTGCCAGATATTGCATCAAATGGCAGCTCCCGCTCAATCGAACTTCGTTGGACGTCTTAAAGCTCCATGCGGACTTCCAACCCCCCTGGCAGCCCTGTAAGGCTATGCAGAGTAGAGTACATGGACTATAAAAAATGAACCTGCAGACACGCTAGAGCAGATCTGCATTTTCTAGACCACTCAGCCGCAAATTTATGCAGACGATGACATCAGTCCCTGTCGTAATATCCTGGCTGTCTTGCACCACTGCCCAACACATGCAGCCACATTAGTCTTCGTCATGTTCAACCTTAATAGATGATAAAATCCTAATGGAATGCAGGGTGTTCTCCTTGGCAAAATAATGATCATCTCCTTTAGGCTTTCGTAGACTGACATTCAGGCCACCATGATGGGCTTAGATACCAAGAACCCTAGAAAAGTGACTTTTCAGCTACCCAACGAACTGTGCAGAAGAACATCATTAGATGCATAAACGTATTGATGCGTATTTCCTCGTCGATTAGACGGCCACTCCACACGGCTTGAAAGTGCCAGTGCGACGTCAACCATCTAACGCCTACTATTTCTCAGCCTAGTGAGGCACAGCCAGAATATAGAATCGCCTAGGCAGTGGAAAATTCTGGAGTCGCATCGCGAGTCCTCTGCGTACGAAGGACGGGATGATATTGGCAAGACCAGAACGCACCACTGCCATTCTCCGGTATAAATCAATTGTAGCGAAAGGATCCAAGAGGCTGCACTGCAATGGTGCAGTGGACCCAGTAGACTTCTGAATCCTGCCAAACTCCCAACATGCAAGCCTACCGTCGCCTTCTCAAGTCCTGCTCGACGAAGCAGGCGTTGCACACGGCAGTGGCAGCACATCAGCTACCCCCAACCAGCCACATACTGTCCCACTGGCGAACCCTTGACAGCCTGAGTCTATCGAAGCAGTCTCTCGAGGACCTCTTCTCCAACGCCATCCCCAGCATCATCGTACCCAGGTTTCTCTCCCCTGAAGAGTGTGAAGGAATGGTAGAGGTGATCAAGACGCATAGGATCGTATGAACTTCTCCCGCCACCGACCTCAGAACACACACAGCTGACAGCCTGCATAGGGATCGTACAACGAGAATGTCTACCCGCCGATAGGATCGGTAGGGATCACGCAGTTCGACCATAGACAAGGCAAGCAACCGCCATTCTATCCACGAGTTCCACCCGGTCTATTAACCGAAGCTGCTGTTTTCAGACAAAGAAGGCTATTTCAAGCGGGTGGATGAGGCGCGATCATTGCAGAACCGCTTTGCGCGTGAAGCAAACGTTGACATCCTCGACCGCGTCGCAACAGCCATCCGGCTCGCCTCCGGGCTGCCTGTTCGTGTTGCGAGGGAAGGAGAAAAGCAATACTTTGCCGGATTGCTACGCCTTATCAACTCGTCAGCCCTGATACACGCCGACTTTGGTCCATACGTATGTCTCCATCTGTCGACTCTCGTCCGCTAGGCAGAGAATATGAGCTAATAGGCATGCCGCAGGACGGACCCTCCTGGGAGATAGGACGCATCTCGGCCCAGATTACCTGGAACATTCTGCTGAAGCAGGTGCGAGGTGGAGAGTCGATTATCTACGACCGCCTCTGGGAAGGCCCGGTCGATGATATGCTTTTTAAGAAGCCGAGCCCCAGCTACGGATACTCGCCTGCCATAGTCGAGGGTCGAGCCTTCAAGGTCTTGAGGCCGAACGCGGGAGACTTGACCATCTTCAACTCACGGTATGTATTGCTATCACACAAGTTGCCGTGCTGACCGTCTCTGCGCAGCAATTTCCACGAGGTCAAAGCGCTCGACAGACCTCGGGAGGAGTCGCGATACACGATGAGCTCGTTTGTTGGCTTTCTGCCCGCTTTTGCCTCTGACGGACCATCGCTTATTCTTTGGTCATGAGCAGGCGGAAATGTAACTATACAAATCATAGAGAGGGGGGAAAAAAAATA
>NW_027192405.1:51199-53324 GCF_041956645.1 Rasamsonia byssochlamydoides | reverse complement strand
ACGAGTAGTCAGTATTAATCCATCACAACTGCCGAATTTAAAGCCATGGAGGGTGTAGATTTTGATGGTGGAAGCGTAAAATTCCAACTTCTTCCACAGATCAATCGATGGAAGATTACTACATATTACTATATAATGCAGTCCTTCTTGCGCAGGAAGATAGAGAGCTATCAACTATCAATAAACATTGAAGAGGAAAGTGAAATACAACTTGCTCATATCTAAGTGCAACGCTCTAGGTCATCCTATGTTTACCTCCGTATCTACGGAGTATCTGTAAATTATAAGAACCAAGACCTCCACCGTCGGGGGCATCTGCCCTCAATCTTCTCGTTGCACCATTACCGATCTGCACGCTTCAGCTGACCGGTGAGGCATTTCCCTTGCCCCTTGTCAATGCTTGCCTGACGATGCATCAGGTCCACAGCGCCTCTCAACAGAGGCTGCTACCATGTTTGCTGAGGAAAATAATGTTGAGAAACCAATTGAAATACGATGGCTGGCACCAAAGGGCAGGATTAGACCATCTGCCTCAGTGGTCATGTTCTTTGAGAAAGAAGAACATGCAAAGGCAATCCTGGAACGCCGGCATGTATGTTAGAGAGACTTGTGGTGATTATGATATGATAGGGGAATATGTAGATGGTATTTTAAGGTGTATATATCAAATATTTCTCTCTATATATAATATAGGTCATGTCTCAAATTATATATCCCAAGGTTGTAGACCTTAGGTAGGTCAACTGGTGAAATAGACGATCCACCGGCTAAAACCTTGTCCGGCCGGCGTTCCCCCACGTGAGCCCCCGGTCTTTCCCATCTCCATCTTCTTTCCCAGATGGGCATCAATCTAGTTGGAACGAAGAAACACAATTCTTTTCGCCATGGCACCGTGAGCTAGCTCATCAATGACACCATAATATTAGCCTCCTACCCACTGGCGCATTGAGCGCCCACCACCAGCAACATGCATCATCGTCTCGATACCAGCCATCGTCGGATCGACGCTCGGAGGATTATTCGTTTAAATTGAAACAGGCTAAAGAGGATTTTACTCAATTTATCCGGTTTGTCACGGGACTTGATGTTAATCATTCTGGTTATGATTCACCGTTCGTTTTGCTGGAGACACCTCCTGAATGTCGATCTTTTACTCATGCCATCTTCATCCGCTCCTCGGATTTGATTGACGGGAATATCAATCTGGCCGAGCTGGAGTCTGGCGGTGATGCTATTGAACTCTGTGTCGACCGTTGGGGTCCGGATATGCCCAGCATCGTGAGCAAGCAGGTTTCCTTGCTCCGAAGAAATGCTCGCACGCCTATCATCTTCTCGGTGGATACATTGTCATCCAGGATCGGGGGTAAGGACCCCTTCTCTGCGCAGGTACGCAATCTCTACTTTGACATTCTCGAGCACGGCCTACGGTTCGCGGTGGAATACCTGGTCGTGGACTTGGGGCAGGACCAGCAGCTTTTAAATCGGGTCATCCACAGCAGAGGAAGGACCAAGATAATAGGTCAATACGTATTTGAGCCATCCTCGCGCGTATCCTGGGAAGACGAGGGGTGTGTTTCCCTCTATCTCGAAGCAGAAAAGCTCGGGTGTCAACTCGTCCGCATCCTCCGAGTAGCTACAGAGCGGGAAGACAACTCTGCCGTGGTCAAATTTACCAACAGGATCCGGTCATTATCAGGCACAAATCCACCGATCATCGCATATAATATCGGCCTGCTCGGACGAACATCTCAAGTATTTAACTCCATCCTCACATCCGTCACACATCCCGCAATCAAGCGCCGTCACGAGAACAGTCGAGATCCCCAAATCACCGCACAAGATGCCGTCCAAGCCCTGTTCCAAAGCTACATGCTCGACCCACTTCAATTCTACATCGTCGGCGCCAGCGTCGCCTACAGTTTATCCCCGGCCATGCACAACGCCGCGTTTCGGCACTGCGGCATGAGCCATACCTACAGCATCCCCGAATCGACCTCCCTCGCAGCATTAGACCGACTAGGCCGAGATCCGCACTTCGGCGGTGCCAGTATCGTGCAGCCCTTCCGAGTCCAGGTCTTCGAGAAACTCGCCTCCAAGAGTCGACACGCTGAAGCCATCGGCGCTG
>NW_027192405.1:26149-51185 GCF_041956645.1 Rasamsonia byssochlamydoides | reverse complement strand
CAACACCATCATGCCGCTGCGGGCCCGCGGAGACGGGACAGTCTTCCCATTACAAGAACAGGCCAGTCGAAGGAACCAAGCCGGCCGCGTGCTAGCATGGTACGGCGAGAACACGGACTGGGTCGGCATAATGACCTGTATCAGTCGCAATCTCTCTCCGCGCAACGCCATCAGTCCGTTGAAAACCACAGGGTTGGTCATCGGGGCTGGAGGAATGGCACGCGCTGCCATCTACGCCATGTTAAGACTGGGATGTCGAAGGATCTTCATCTACAACCGGACGCTATCCCGGGCGGAAAGCGTGGCGAAGCATTTCAACTCGTGGGCGTCGTCGTCGCAGGTCGACTCGTCGACAGAGGTGGTTCGGGTTCTGAAGTCCGCGCAAGACGAGTGGCCATCTGACGCGTGTCCACCGTGCTTGATAGCATCGTGTGTCCCGGCAGATCCTACGGGTAGCGAACCACCAGCGAACTTCGAGATGCCGGTTCAATGGCTGGGAAGTCCGACAGGTGGTGTGTTTCTCGAGGTAAGAAATTTCTTGCGTGTCAGTCCTTGATGATCTTCTATTGACTAATTTCATACGAAGCTGGCATATAAACCCCTGGACACTCCACTCCTACGACAGATGCGTCGCATCCGCAGCGAGACGGGCCGGCCGTGGGTGCTGGTGGACGGATTGGAGAACGTCACGGAGCAGGGCATCGCGCAGTTCGAACTGATGACGGGACGAAAAGCGCCGCGGCGGCTGATGACGATGGAGGTGCTTCGGAATTACGTTGGGGAGGATGGACGGTTTGACGAGAGGACGATCCAGGCGCGGTTAGATGGGATTTACTAGGGAGCGTTGAATGAAATCTTTTATCAAGAAAGTTTTGCGAACGGTCCACCAAAGACACCTCAATAAGCCTCAGGGTCTATGTATATATAAATTTTATGAGCAAAACACATGTTTTTCAGGGCCTTTGACGGCAGAGGACGCTGGTAAAGTAAACGCCTTCATATTCTCGGCATATATTGGTTTAGTATCATAATTTCAGCTATGGACAATGATTTACAGTCAAGACTAGCCATTGACGAGAAGAAACACCAGCAAGACGGCAGAGTAACTACTTCAGTCAGTAAAAGGTTTCTATCAAGTAGTGGTTTGAAGTCATTGACTCACCCAGTAGTAGCAGCCAGTGTTTGGTCTGCTTTTGCAGCAGTTCCGAGAAATACAAGGGCAGCGAACAAGACAACGAAAGCACTTATCACAGCGAGCCGTTCGTTGGTGCCGTGGATGGTGTTCAAGATCCAGAGCGGGAATATGAGCATGAATAGACCTAACGGGAGCATCAAAACTGCCAAGACACTGTCTGCTGTCTCCTTGTCTTGAAGATACGTTTCATCATCCATCTCAGTCGGGTCCGAGGGTGCTCTTCTGAACACAGATTTGGCGAACAGATTGCAGAACTGCCGCTGCAGCCAGGGTCTTTCCAGCTTCGGAAGGACGTATATAAGATCGTCAGCATTGATCTCGTCGAGGTACTTGGTTTCGGGCTCGTCCACGCCTGTCGGATAATCTCTATGCCAGTTTCGGACGCTCTCAATATCCCCTGTAGCGACTGGGCCCTGATTGCCTATCCGCTCGTACAAGACTATATGCTTATCTTAACATGCTTCATTAGTCTTGCAATTTTCTATCAGCATATTGAGGGAGGAGGGTCTTACTATATCGCCGGATCTTTTCTTGAATCTCCCAGATAAGCTCGTGTCTCTGCTCAGCCTCGCTCACGGCCCGGTCTACCTCCCTGAGTTTTCCATTGTGTACATTAGATGAGGCTTGACGTAGGGTTTCCTCTATGCGATCCAATTCCTCTTCGAGTTCAACAATGTCGTCCTGCATGGCAAGGAGCACTCTGACATTGAGCGTACGAAACTGACGAAGGAAGAAAAAGCTGCGACTGAATCCGAGAAAAGCAGAGTATCGCTTGTAACCGCAGTACTTCCAAGGCGACTGATAAAGCTCCGTTGATGACCTGACATGCTGTCTGACCTCTGTTGGGGTGGAGCCAGTGGGCTGCGTCGCTGAAGTCCTCGAGTCCATGGCTTGATTTGACTTGAGTCTTGAATACTTTATCGAAGACAGTTAAAGGCTGCGTGACGTCTTTGGCATGAAAAGCGAGCAGACCAAAGCTGGTATTTACGGTCAACTATCGCAACATCATTGACAGGACCCCGCTCACTTGGCAAAGGATGCTCTAGGGTCTGCAGCTGCGTTCGAGTCCTTTATGCAATTGGTAGGAGCTGAGTCTACCGAGAAATAAGTTCCGGCCCAACTCACAATCTGTCAGGCATTAATGCATTGCCTTATTATCTTAAAAAGGCATCAATCGTAACTGCACCTCCGCCTTGAGCTTAGTATTCCCCTCAAGTCGGATTTTTGAGAGGGCTGGATCCAAATTAAGCCTGAATATTCAAAGACTCCAATGGGCCCTGAAAAAGATAAGACAACAACTCGGGACGGGAGATCAATGGCTCCGTCGAAGACACAGGCCAAAGCTGGAGAGAAGTCAGGAGGGAAAGGAAGATTACTTGAGAAAGCAAAGCGGATGGGGAAGGCAGTTATCGAGAAGATCGATCCAAGAAATGGATCCACCAGGAAGCAAAAGAGTCGGAAGAAACGACCACCACGCATCTCTCCACCAAAGCCCGAGAATCCGATGAGCAAGGAAGATCGAGCTCAAGCAACAAGAAGGCGGCACATAAACGTCCAGAATAACAATGAACCGGCCGGCCCTGAGAACTGAGATCACATCATAGTATGAAGTATTTATCTAATGAATTTTATTCGCTCGCTGACAACTCTGATAGTCTCGGTTATGGACACCCCCGAATGAGGTTTATGAGGTAACCACAACATCGAAGGCATGCAAAGGGTTTGGTAACTGCGGAATATCATTGCTCAATGTTCAGCAAGTCTGCTATATTCCTCAGACTGCTTATATAAAAGACCAATGTCATCTCCCTGAGTTTACTTACAATCGTCCTGGAAAAGTTTATGAGGCAATACGAACAATGGGTGGTGAAATTCAAGGCAATATCTTCAGCAGATTCAGGAGAGGTAGCAAGTTGCTACCAAGCGACCAGCATATAGGAGGTAAATCATTACCTTTAATACCTACACAAGTCATCAAGCCCTGGAAAACAAAACGGTTCGAAAAGAAAAGCCGTCAAACTATATGTATAGAGGGGTTCACAGACTATAGATTGGCATAGCATTCCGATTAGGACTAGCCACCATATTTGAATACGAATAATGAAAATCTTTATTCGTGTGCAGCCCTATCTGGGCAAAAGAAGATTGCGATACTGAGTCTACCATTGGTCGTCGGATTCTCGTGCCGTGTATTACGTACTCGGTGTACACACGCACGGAAACTACTCTCTGGGAGCAGTTGCTTCAAGTGGGATCCTGCAAGGACTACAATTTCATCTGAAGCAGGATCAACTGGCACAAAAGCTGCAGTATCTCCCACTGCCTTACTGCCCTTTGCCGTTGTCGAGTCTCGATCGGCTATCTCCAAACCATCACCGCCATCACAGGGCTTCTGGATTATAGGATGGTTAATATGCTGGAATTGATATGAGGAGGGTTGCGGTCAGCGGTACCGTTGTCGGGTTCTTGAAGACCGTAATGGTGTACATAGAGAGTGTCGTGACTGCAATCATGGGTCTTTGCCAGGAGAGTGTCCGAATTCGCTGCTGAGGATAATAGTTCAAGCGAGTGGCTTCGTAAAGCGATCCAATCCTGTCCAACCAAACTGTTAGGCGCGTAACTGTTCGGGGGCTTGCATGTGATATTTACTTTGTGCAGAGCTTTTATCGACTCGCGAAGTGCTTGTGGTGGCTGAAATGCATCCTACTGTTCATCCTTTGGTCGAACGGTCAAATATGCTTTCCACGGGAATTCGTTCAGATAGCGGCACCTCAACGTTGCTTTAAATGCCAAGGCTTTAAACACACAGCGAAGACATGCAAGAACGAGATAAAATGCAGATGCTGTAGTGGACATCATGACATGAGCATCTGCACCCACCAGGGTACCCCTAAATGTGGAACGTGCGGTGGAAAACATCTGGCTGAAGACCGCCTATGCCCTGAATATACAAGGGAAGCAGAGCGGCTAAGTCAGAGGTTCCAACATGCAATATAGACCTCTCAAGATACTGCAAGCGAATCTGAGGAAAAGCAGGGAGGTTCAACTAAGCCTTCTGAATGATGAGGAGCTACAGGAGTTCGATTTATTACTCATTTCTGAACCATATATCTTTGATATGGGCAGCGGACCTACTGTCCATGCTCATCACAAGTGGACGCCAATCCTACCCTCCAGATTTGCTGAAGGGGTGGAACCTTGGCTGTCGTTTCGCTCATTCATCTGGGTCCACGTTGGGATCTGGGCCCGCCAGGTTAACATTGACTCGCCTGATCTGACAGCAGTCATTATCAAACCAGAAGGGAGGACAATCCTAGCTATTTCATGCTATATACCACCAATTGGCATCAATCATACAACAGAGTTAAAGGAAAGGATCACACTGATTAGGAAAGCCTGGGCTGAGATACAAACACAAGAGGAAACTACCGTTGAACTTCTCCTGGTGGGAGACTTCAACCGACATGACCAGCTATGGGGAGGGGACGAAGTTGGGAGCTCTGACCGCCAGGGGGAGGCTGACCTTATAATCGAGTTGATGGCAGGCCTAGAGGTCTCGCTCCCCGCGAGGCCTTGGTCCGCATCACGATGTGGGCGAGGGGGTGTTGTCCCTGTCCCTTATTTGTTGGGCAGCGACAGGTCGTAGAGAAGAGCTAACGGCTCCTAGTAAGGGTGATGGCAGCGATAGGCTGTTTGATGGAAGAGATGAGCAACAAAAAAAAAAGAAAGAGAAGAAGGTGGGGGGGGGAGGGGAAGCAACACCAGCGATGCAGCCGCTGTCCTTGGAAGTGATGAAGGTCGAATGACCGTGGGAGAAAGGAGAACAGCGAGGGCGGATTTACAGGCATGGCGGCCATTCGCTGGCATGGGCCGGCTGGGAGGGTGCTGCTGAAGGAGGCCATTTTCGGGGCCCTCACGAAACTGAGGCATATACATGGTCGTCGGCTGGTGGTGAGCACGGTCAGCGGGGGGAGCGACGACTGTTGACCAGCAGGTTCGAGCTCTGAGGTTGACTCATCGTGCAGCCGCTGCGCCCATCACGTGTTGCAGGGCATCGGTGCGTGGGAATTGCCCAGGGACGTGATGGGAGGGCTTGCAGAAACGACGCTGAAAAAGGCGTCGTCAGCGGCCAAAAGAGGCAGCGAATTTGCAAATCGAAATTCTTAAGGGGAAGAACTTCGTTATAGTAGATGTCATATACGGGTTGAAATTCTCCAGGGTGAATATCATAGGATTGTGTACAGAGAAGAACGTTGATATTCTTGTTTATTATCTACCCAATCGCAGACAGTTTCTAACTCCGGTGTAGGAAGGTCTCGATATTCTGGTATTTGAGGCCAAATCTCCTTTGCTTTCTCAATAAGGATATCACCATTAACTAGTCCTCCTCGTCTCTCGATAAGCTGTTGCCAATTGTATAAAATATCCTCAAGGATCGGCCAGTTAGGCGTCCGCTGGCGGAAGGTCTTCTTGGGCGGCTGTTTAACGTCAAGGTGTTTATAATGGTCACTGGGGCATTCGGAGACTGTAGATTGGCTGATTCGATGGTTATATTGCTGGAAAAACCAGGCGATGCAGTCTTTTTGCCGTGGACGAGGATATTGACGCTGAAACCAGTCTCGGAGGGCTTTTCGCTGTTCATCTGAGATCCCTTGCCGTGGCATTTTAGAGCTTCTGATTGGTTCAGTATTATTCGTTATAACGATAATTTGACTGAAGAATCCGATATCGCGAATATCGGGGTTTTGGGATTTTTATATGGAAAATTAATGTGGGCACGGGAGAATTATCGCTATAACGGGTTTATCGGTATAGCGGGTATCGGTATAGCGAGAGTTGACTGTAGTAGTATATAGGATTTTGGTGTGTTTGGTCAGGCATATCTATGTCGATCCCGATAGCGTCTGCATTGTTATGACCAACTCCAACACCCTGGCGACAATTTTTGAACAGCGGTTCCTTGAGATTAGTAGTGCGCCGAAAAAAAAGGGTTAATATCTTTCGTCGTGGAGAGCGACTGGACAGATGGCAGCCGACCAGATAGGGCCTTTCCCATTCTTTCGACTCCCGCTGGAGCTCCGACGACAGGTATACCGACACCTGTTCTCAATCTACCCTTCTGCGCGAGCACGGGTCTTATACGCGTGGAGCAGTGACCCTCCGACGACCCAGTACACTGACCGGTTCTTCGAGATCTACACGCATCCGCACCCGGCACGGGTCGAAAACTACAAACACCCTGGCTTCGACTACCGCTCTCCTGCGGAACAGGAGCAGCTCGGCGAGTATCGGTACCCCTGCCAGACGTTCCTGGCTATCTTCTCCGCGAACAAGGCGCTGTATGCAGAGGCGATGCCGCTTTTCTACCAAGAGACCTTTTTCTCGACAAGCGGCGGAATCAGGGACGCGAATCATTTTTTAAGGGGGATTGGTCCCGAGCGTCGGAAATATGTACGCCGCCTGAGTTTCGAGTTCTATGGTTCTGGGATCGCTCAGGAGTGCTCGGGTTCCGGGGAAATGAGGGAGCTGGTTTGGAGCCTCGTTGACTTGGAGAGGGTCTCAGTCATAGAGGTCGTAGTTCTAGGCTGGATCAAAGAGGATGACATCCTTGCTGGGGCTCAGTACGACAACGGGACCTGGAGCAGTCGGGACGGTCAATTGATTCCCCGTGCTTTTCTGGGCTTGGAGGAGCTCGAAAGGCTCCAGTGGCTAGGATCATTGAGGATGGTAGGGAATTGGGACAAGATGCTCAAGTACCAGGAGGACCGGAGATGGCTGGAGGAGTTTGGGAAGGGGAAGAAGCCTGCGGGGAAAGGGGAAGAGACTGGACATCAGCCGGCGGTGGTGTTTGAAACGCCGATTGGAATAGAACGGCGTTTTGCTAGTCTTTCGCAGTTCGACTGACTGAAGATAGGTCTAGCCATCATGCTGCTGAACGTCTTTCTTTCTTCATTATTTCTTTTCTTTCCTTGTCTTTCCTGNTTTCCTTTTTTTTTTTTTTTTTAAAAAAAAAAAGTGAAAAAGAGGCAGGTCACAGAACTATCCCCTACCAGGGGTTTATATATGTGTGGTTGTCGGAGGAGTTGGTGCCTCAGGCATTAGTCAGCTCCCTACTGGCCCGTTCGCACCCGATCCTTACCGCTTTTACCCGATATCTGAGATTAACGTAATTCCCGGCCGAGCGGAACACCTGCCCACCCCCACGAATTCTATACAGAATTTTGAAGCTTTATTATCTCCCCAAAACAGTAATTATTTACAAAAACTATGAATTAGAGCGATTAGGGCATTGAGTCCTTATATGCCCAATAGTACCACAGTCGCTACACCTGGGTGGTGCACGCATACGAGGCATAGAAGCTGCCTCCACGGCCGGAACGGCCATACCTTCCGGTGCCTGGTTTTGATCTGAAATTCGACTCCGTATAAGATCCTGAGCTTCCTGAACTGATAGACCTCCTCTATGAGATAGCTGATTGGTTGATCGCTTGCGTTTCTGCCTCTGTTTCTCATTTGCGGCCCGTAAATCGCGATTCTCCTTTGCAAGAATCACGGCACTATTCATGGCCAATTGGCAGCCCTTGATGAGCTGGTTTAATGCCATATTAGTAGGGCTCGGAGGGCTCTGCGTACGCCGCTTTAGAAGTTCCTTGATCGCAGTTGCTTGATGCTGTAATTCGATAATATTATGAGGTGTCTCTGGCACCCAATTGGCTCCTGCACGGCTTCGGGTTTTGAGTTGAATATTAAGTTGCAAGATAACTCGTTCTGGATTATATGCACCAATCCAGTTGCTGCAAAGCTATTCTTAATATTCTCTGATTTGAAGGCTTCCAATCGAGCTTTTGGGTATGCTGCGAATGTCACGTCAGACGAGGACGTCTGGGCCGCTATTCAGGGGGCGTCGTATTCATTCCGGCATCCGTTAGGCACCGTGGCTATCGGTAAAGCACTGGATAGTAATTGGCGACTCAAGGGTCTGAAAGGCATTCGGGTGGTGGATTCGAGTACGTTCCCGTCGCCGCCGACGTGCCATCCACAGGCGGATGTGTATGCCCTGGCGCATCGGGCGGCGCAGGATATTCGAGCTGCTGATGGCGGGTTACATAGTTGATGGAGGGTTGAAACTGTAGATAGTGCATTAGATTAATTAGTTTTGCCAGCTTTGTGTTTTTGTCTTGTATTTATGTCTGCATGCTAGGGGAATCAATGTGAATATAGTGCTCACTCCTCTAAATTCTTCTTCTTTTTTTTTTAAAAAAAAAATCGTATTGAGATTGGCCATATCCATGTCAAATCAGGGTTATGTTTGTGGAAGGCTGGTATTCCCGTCTTCGCATCCACTCTCTGCTGTCCTGCCATCGCAGACGCGAGAGCAAAGGTAGTTCGTTCGGCAAGGAAAAGCATAGCAGGTAATGATACGAAGGATTTCAGATTGGACAATAAACTAATTCAATTCTATATAGTCAGGCTATCATAGTTCTGCATAACTAATCCCTTACAAGCGTATCCCCAGAGCTCTTCCAACTAAGTTTCGCCAGCTATCCCTTATGAGGCTTAATAGCAGTCTGCGGCGCAACATAATCAAAATGACCCATGGACGACAAGAACGAGACATCCTGAGGACCCTGAGGCGCATAGCCCGCCATATTGAGGAAATTATGCGGGAAGCCCAGATCAAAGTCATAACCTTTCTCGATCTCGGCAACGTCTTCCGGAGTGAGCTCCAGGCTCAGTGCCTCGACGTTGGCCTTCAGATGCTCGACCTTGCGGCCACCGATGATGGGGAAGAGGTAGGGGGTCTGGGAACATCAGTATTTGTAGCATGAATTGGGGTACGGAAGAGGTAACGGACCTTCTGCAATGCGTATGCAAGGGCAACGCTGGTAATGGGGACGTCGTGGCGTTTCGCGACGGTGTCGAGAACGGCGGACACCTTCTCTTCGCGGCCCAGCAGCATGTGGGGAGTGTTGCGGCCTCCTTCCGTGGGTCCTGTGCCGGGCGACTTGAAGTAGCCTGTTTTGTTTTAGCAAAGGCTCGAAGTACTAGAGTGAGGGAGAGATCATACCACCACCCAAGACGCTGAAAGCGTGGATCGCCATGCCCTCGTCACGGCACATGGGGATAATATCACGCTCCAAGTCACGCGACTGGGCCGAGTAACGACCCTGATAGATCGAGAAAGGACGCAGGCCATGCTGACGGGCGTAGGCGTTCGCCTTGGTGACCACCCAGGCAGGGGCATCACTGATACCGAGGTACAGGACCTTACCCTGGAGCACCAGGGTGTTGAGGGACTGCATCAATTCGGGGATGCCGGTCGAGAAGTCCCAGGCATGAACGTAGTACTGTGCGGGTCAGCCCATGACGGTGACTGTGGAATGGAGATTATGAGATAGGACACGTACGATATCAACGTAGTCCGTTTGCAGGTTCTTCAAGCTGTTATGGATGGAGACGTGCATGCTCTTGGTACCATTACCACCGTAGTTACTTTCCTGCACACCACGGCCGGTCATCGGGCTGAGGCTGTACTTGGTGGCAATGACCATCTCAGCACGACGGCCGGTCTTCTGCAGCCATTCGCCAATCCACTGCTCACTTTGGCCACCCTGATAGGCGTTGGCGGTATCAATGAAGTTACCACCCAGCTCGTAGTAGGTGTCGAGTAGCTCAAAGGCCATCTCCTTGGTACATTCACCCATTATGCCCTGCCAGGCATTTCCCAGACCTGCACATCGTCAGTCCTGGACTCGACACATGATTGGAGGAGGAAGGGACATACTCATGCCGCCCAAGGAGAGCGGGCTGACCCGGACCGAGGCCGAGGGGGCCAGCAGACGGTGCCTGCCAAGCAGGGACTTGGGAAGAGGCGCGGGAAATCCAGCCATGTATTGGATTGCAGGCCTCGTCGTGGTGGTTGTGAGATTGGAGGGGGATTCTTGCGTGCGATACGAAGGTCAGAGCTCAGGAAGCAGCTTCACAGGAGGGTAATATACCTAGCCCTTCGTGGTAATCCGCCGGTGGATTGCCTATCTAGGGCATTAAGAATCGGGGATGCCCTCAAACCGCAATTTGTAAGCAGTGTTCAGCCCTAAACCAGTCGGCATCACGGGCCGGACCGGACTTAAAGATCCATTTCTCGCTGTTAATCGTTAACTCCACTGGGTCTATCGAGGCATTTCTTGTTGGTGGGCCTGATCCCCGCATCTCACCTACTATACCTCCTAGTTACTAGCAAGTAGGAAGGCCTGGGATTCGCTCTTCGTGTGATTGTCAAGCTTAGGATCCAAGCTTATCGGGCATCTGCTGGTGCCCCGCTCGTCGGACTCCGATGCTTCGATTCGCTCCCCGATGTGCCTGGCAGATGGAACCCACTCCAATAAGACAGCCGCATGGTTCCATGGATTGGGTTCATTCAGAAGCAGTAACAACACTAAAAGCACCATGCCACTGGTGTCTATATAAGCATGAATTATGCATACACATAACCCTAACAGCACCCCAGCCTCTCATAATATAATTAGTAGCCTGATAGCCCAGAATCAGGCTCCCGACTCCGGAGACTATCCATCCGCCACCATGTAGGCCTTGATATCCATGCCTGGACCATGTGATGTGAGGTCCTCACTGGCATCCAACCGTCTCCAAACGATGGGCAGCTGATATATTAGCCTCTCTCGCATTTCTTTGTCTGATGGCAATGGATGTCTCAGCTTCTTTGTCTCCATGGTTAACCCCGATGGTGCTGACTAATGGACCGTGAGGGGGTTAGCCCTGACCAGGTGTATCGAGGCCCATCTAGACGTCGGCCCATATAAGCCAAGCGACGCCAGTTTCAAACCGATCACAGTCATTATTCACATCAATAAAGAACAATGGCAGCTACATCGAAGATTCTCGTTTTGGTCACGGGCGGTAGGTTTGTCAGCGAGTCGTCCAGTAACTACCCCTGACTGACTGGCGGTAAAGCAAACAGTGGCATTGGTTTCGAGCTGGCGGCCCAATTGATGGCCAGGGGCTCGTACCATGTCCTCATGGCAGCCAGGTCCCCCGAGAAAGGCACCGCAGCCCTGCAAGAACTGCAGTCGCGGAACCTGCCGGGTTCTGCGGAATTCCTTCACATCGATGTCACCCAAGACGACACCATCGAGCGGGCCGCAACCACCGTCCAGCGCGATCACGGCAAACTGGACATCCTCGTTAACAATGCCGCCATCTCCGCCATGACCCCTCCCCTTCGCCAGCAAATGCGCGATGCCTTCGACACCAACGCCACCGGGCCGGCCATTGTCACGCAAGCCTTCGCGCCGCTCCTTCGCAAGTCGACTGCGTCGCCGCGCATCGTGAACATCTCCAGCGGAGCAGGCTCCATTAATCGCCGTCTGGAGCCTTCCTCTCCGATCTACAAAGTGCAGGAGGTCCAGTATCGAGCGAGCAAAGCGGCGCTGAACATGGTGACGGCGTGTCAGTTTGTTGAATATGGGCCCGCGGGCATTAAAGTCTTCGCGTATGATCCGGGCTTCGCGCAGTCCAATCTGGGGCCGCATAACACGGCCGCGAATGGGGCGAAACTGGCGTCGGAGGCGGTTATGCCGTTGATTGATGTCTTGGAGGGGAAACGAGATGATGAGGCTGGGAAGTTGTTGCACAATACTGGTGTTTATCCTTGGTAGGGATCATGCTTGCCTCTAATTTACTTTTGTCTTGGAAGATCTCATAGCCACGGCAGCAGTTGCTATTATCCTAGTGCAGGTAGAAGCACCTTATAGACACCCAAACTTGCGGGTTGACGCTCCAAGATAATGATGTGTTCAGGGCCTGTTCCTTCATACCTGGCCGATATCCCTGGCTGGCGAATAGTGCAAGAATAATCCCATGAGCCAACACCTTCTTCATCCCTAGTAAGACATTAGCTAAAATTTCGAGTTTTATGAAGGCGTAGAGCTAGAGCTATTGGAACTTGCAGTCACGAACGTTCGACCGTAGCTATGTGCTCTCATCACAATATGTCCTCACAAACGACTCTTAAGCAAAACTGATATGGACAACCCTTACTATCTTAAAAGCATAACTACATGGATCAGTCACAAAGCGTATAGATGTCGTTCAATTGGGGATATAATATCCACATGGAACGGATTCAGGATTCGATATACGTATATATATATATAAGATAGCAATTGTTTCAAAACAAGATTTCAATTCTAAAAAAAGAAAAAAAAAATAAGCTTACGTTTAATGACCTAATTAAGCTTCCCCAGAATACGGTATATGCATCCATGTGGTACAGTCATTGCTATTGCTGTCATCATGCATGAACTTATGCTTGTTAGGCCTCTGCCTAAGCATGAAAGATACTCTCCATAGTAGCTATAGGGATCTCCGATAAAGCTGATCCTTCTATAGCATAAGATCCTTTCCTGTTTTACATGCCATTTGGTATATAACTTAACTATAATAATTGAGAGCTCCTATTAATACTGAACTTATAGGTATAGTAAGTCAACTCTAAGAATATATTATACTACCTAAGTAGTAGATATTAGGATAAGGAATCAAACTCAAAAGCTAGAATATTTTAATAGAACTTAATTAAAACTCTAGAGCTTCTTAACTTAGATAGACCTCTATATAAGGCTTAATATAAATTAGTTACCAAATAAAGCTAATAAGATTATCTATATATTAACTTACCTTTAAGGACCTGCTTTTAATTAGTTTAAACCTAAGCTATAAGATTATAATAATAATCTAGAAGGATCATATAATAATAATACTAATCAAATCTTCTTAAGTTATTAACCTTTTAAGAAATGACTTAAATAAATGCATGGCATCTACAGCAAAGGTTATCACTAGCTCACATCATATTACTAGTCATGTCAGAGCTCTGCAGCCAGGCAATCAAGAGTGGGTGACAGTGATTGAGACAATTAATGTAACAAGCTGGGCCCTGCCATCGATGATCATCTTTGCTGGCAAGGTCTATCAATCTACATGGTATCAAGATATCCCGCATGACTGGACGGTTGGAGTAAGCGAAAATGGATGGACCAATGATGAGCTAGGTATGAAGTGGCTGGAAGAGGTGTTTGAAAAGTATGCGGCCACACGTACAATTGAGAGACATCGACTATTGATTCGAGATAGCTACAGATAGGTGCAGATAAGCAGCAGGACACAGTGCCTAAGAAACGGGCGCCACCACGGTGCAGCAACTGCGAGGTGATTGGTCATATTAGGACCCAATGTCCTAACAGATAGCCTATTATTTTCTGTAGATAACTTCATTTGTTGGGTGCTGTTAGATAGCTAGATTTTTAATATATTGTCGTTGCGGCGTTGGTGAGCGGATTTGGTGTCCGGCTCGGTGTCCTGTCTGGTTCGCTGTCCGATTATGTAACAAGCGTCGTTGGAAGTTTCTGCACTTTCTTCACGTGGAGATCGGTGGCTACTGCCCATACTCCATATGTACTCGCTTTAATCAGATAAGATCACGAAGGTAAATTGAGCAAGGGTCAAATGGAGCTCAACATCCAGATCATACTCTGGATTACACCAGTTATTGCAGTTTGTCAACAAGTGTCGTCCATCCCCAGATCTCCACGCAGTTTTTAACTCGTTCCTATTTGGCATTTGTAGAACATCCTGAACGACTGGGGCAAACTGTTTGTCAACATCACCCAACATTGGTCAAATACTGGACCTACAATGTATCTTGAGCAAAGAATGCAAGGGCAACGAATAAAAGATGGTTGCGACAAAGACCGTGGGCTCTTAACAATGCCGTCGTCGGTGACGCATCTAGGACTCGCAAAGACCTGGGTAGCAAATGGGATTAGAGTAGCTCCTTATCTCGGCAACACGCTCCTTCAGCACAGCCATAGAGGCATAGAGGCATCATACTACTATTCGTAGGATGGACGAACATGGTGAAGGGCTACAAGAATCATTATTAGTACAGTACAACCCGAGATTGCACTGTACTAGACCACCCACATGACAGGTTTGAAGGAATACTCTGTAGTCTTTAACAGATTCGTAGGTCCAGTCCATATTAGTCTCTGACTAGCTTGCCGGTGCAAGCCGTCAATAGCCCTGCAAAGCGCGCCTCTCCAGCATTGATAATGTGCTCTGTACCTATAGCGATGATGGGGACATCATATTATTGGCCCCGGGAACAACACGATCAGGAAGTTCTATGTACTCCATACTTATATAGCACATGTCCAATGGTGGGGAACCCCGCCGTAGCGGAACGGAAACCCGAGGTTTTGAAAAGCCGTTGATCAACAGTTATATGGTTTTATAACCTTTTGTGCCAAACATATAAAATGGCCATCAAACAGTTATCTAACGTTTACTTACTATACGACGTTAGATCCTCGAAAGACATTAATTACTTTGTAAGAAAGTTAGATCCAGGAGAAACATTGGTTCTAGGGGAAAACATTAATTCCAGGAGAATGGTTTACCCAAAATAGGGCCTTTATAGTATCTCTTCCACCTGGTACATGTTCAACAGTGACAGGCTGACAAACATAATGTCCCCCTCCAACTCCTCATCATGGTCTTAAGGGAATCAATCCATCCAAAACCGGACTGCTGTTGACAAAGTGACCAATCGGCAGCCTGTAAGACTTACTATCCGGCCGACGGTCACAGTCTGGGCAGTCAGCTTGTTTCCATTTTCGGCCCAGTGCATCCCCAGATATGCAACTAACCCTTCCCAAGTCACACAACTGCTGTCAACGAGTCATGTCCCGCGCCTAACTAAAGGTGAAGGCAAGGCACTTCAGCCATAAAGAGCGGCAATTCGATTATGGCCACTTCTTCCCTCATTATGCCTGCCACATCCTCATTGCGCATCTCGGACCCCTGTCAGAGAGTTGTTCCTTTTACCTCATTTTGTGTTATTAGGAACTCAACAATGGCCGAATCTCCAGCGCAAAGTGAGCCTACCGGACAAAGCGAGCCTACTGGGCAAAATGATCATCATCTTCAACCTCTCATTGAAGTGGATGCTCGGGTTCGTAAAGAGCAATCCAATATGATCCCTATATTGGCGTAACGATCATAATTTCTAATGGACTTTAGGCCACTGACAATGATTCTACTTATGGAAATGAGCTGTTCGAGACCGCTTTTGCCTTTGCTGCAGCTTTGTGACTAACATCGCATGCCAGCTCGACTTACAGCGCCTCCTTGACCTCTTCTGTGTTGAATTACCGCCATGAGAATGGCAGGCGCTACCACGGTTATCGTGATGGAAGTAAGGCTGCCTATTCTTCAAGGACTGCCCAAAAATTGTACAACCTTACTAATTACATACCTACTGGAAGGTTACCTCCTACCAATTGACGAAGACGAGTCCGATCGCCTAGATATGGCCCATCAGCTGACCCTGAAAATTATGGGGAGGAAACTATTTCTTGCACCTATTGGACCCGTCACCACAGCGAGTCATTGATATTGCTACTGGGACTGGAATATGGGCAATTGATTTTAGTAAGCAGTTTGAGTGGAGTCCTGTTAATATTTGCCTGTGACTTACCTGGCATTTTGCAGCCGATCAGTACCCTTCTGCAGAGGTAAGCCTCCTGCCGTGGGAGAAACAGTACCTGGCTAAGACGTCTCTCCCTTCCTTTAGGTCATTGGCAATGATCTGAGTCCTACTCAGCCAACTTCGTTAGTCACAGCACCCCCATCCTCTGTGAAACAACCACTGATAAAGAATGCCTGTGAAGGGTTCCGCCAAATCTAAGATTTGTGGTCGATGATATCGAAGCTGATTGGGGATATGAAAACACTCCATTTGACTTTGTCCATGCTCGGTACCTGTGCCACTCAATCAAGGATTCCAAGAAGGTTATAGGGCAAAGCTTCAGGTAAGGTTGCCTATTTACTATCTAAGACTCTACTAATCGGATGATCAGCTGTACCAAGCCTGGTGGCTGGGTAGAGTTTCAGGACTGGGATGCACGGATCAGGTCTGAGGATGGAACTCTTGAGGGTACGGCACTTCAGAGGTACTATAATGAACTTGTAAACTCTTTTGAGAAAGCAGGGTATCCTGCTAGTCCAGGGCGACACTTTGAGGAGTGGTTCCGTGAAGCAGGGTTTGTGGACATCCATGTTCAGAAATATCCTGTGCCAATGGGTGTTTGGGCCAAACATCCATATTATGTATGTGATGAATTCTTCTGCCTTTCTTTCCTTTCCTCTTCCTCTTTCTTTTTTTTTTTCCTTTGAAACTGTTACTAACTTCAAATTGCATGGACTTAAGAAAGAAATTGGGAGTTGGTTTTGAGGCAGCTGCTATGGCTGTACTGACGAGATATGAATCATGGAAGCCTGAGGAAGTAACGGTTCTTGCAGCTGAGGCTAGGAATGATCTCAAGAATCGTAAGATCCACGCAATAATGGACTTGTAAGTCGATTATCTGATATGGCCCTCATTACCTACTGCCTTGAGATCTAACGAACTGCTTTTAGTTGGGTTGTGTATGGTAGAAAGCCTGAGTGAACCGCGCCATACTTGGACTGGAATCTGTCGTTTCTGTTAGATTCAGAAGCTCCAGGGTTAGAGCGATGTTACCCGCGAAGCAGACTTTTTTTTATTTGGAGACGGAGAAGAGGATGGAATCATATTGACCACCCTATGATTTGGGCACGTAATCTGCCTTGACTTTCTCATGATTCTGATCTGATGACTTTTCATCTCTTCAGCTCGGAGTCCTAGTTAGCCACGAAATTAATTGTCTTGTTCATTTCCGTTGACGGTTCCCATTAGAAAAAAAAAAGGCGTGCTTCTATCGTTGGTGTGAGCACTTAGCTCACCTAAAAAAGGAAGCCGTAGACATCGCACAGAAACGAGAAATAGGAGGTATAAATTGCTTAGCTACCTGTGCTAATTATATCACATGTCGTCTCCCACAGTGTTGGCCATTTCTTTTTATTCGTCTTCCTATATTCGAATTCTTCGCGACGGCACCGGCAGGTTTGTGATCGAAGGTCTCTGATCTGTTAATGGAAACTATCCTAATGCGTTAAGAAAGCATCTGAACACTGAAAGTATGAATGTCCATGGAGGTCCAAGTATTACTCGTTCTGACTGGGAGAAACTTCTGTAATTCCTTGAAACAGTCCTTAGGGAAGGGACATCGAAGAGTGAGACCGGACAGTAAGTGAACTGGGGGGAAAAAAAAAGACATAGAGAGGTTAAATAAAGGAGGCAGTTTCGGCACTGTCCAACAATGTGTTCTGTATCTCGCAGCCTCTTAAGCCTGGTATGGAAGCATTGGATGGCAGGCATCACCGAGAAGAGCCACATTACCCCGCGGGAAGACGAGAGGTTAACAAGGAATGGAAACACTGTCAACTGGACCGCATGACATAATTTACCTTGAACCTCAGTTCTGAGTGGTGGAAAAGCTTCCACTTCAATGCGGACGGTACCAGGGAGATGAGTTTGGTGAGGCTGGTTCGAATGCCAGCGTCATCTAGAATACTGCTACGGATCGGGGACTTGCAGCTCACCCCAGCCTTCGAAAGATTCCCTCATAAAGTCACTTTGATGTCAATACTGGCAGAAAGGGAAGATAGGACCAAGCTCCATACCATCTGCTCCGACAATGGCATTACCCTTGTTCAGGTTTACTTGCATCTTGTCAAAGTTAACCGACATAACTTAGACACCAAGACAGATCAGCACGGCCAGTCGGGTCGCTTCATTAAGGAGGACTTTGTGGTAATATACTCGGTGATTACCCCTATCATTCATCAGATGTGAATGCGATTGATTAACACAAAGCGGCACTTTTACAGCTGCGCAAACCCAAAAGCATCCGCCGCGCTCTTGCCCACTGGTCTCTCACACAACAGCCCGTCATCCTCATATCGGCGAAGATAAATCACCTCGATCTCATTTCCCTTTGTGAGAAGTCCTGGCAGCAAGTCGGAATGATCCATCGCGCGAGGGCATTAAGGCGGGAACTTGACCACGCCATAATACGCGGGTTGGATGGGTAGCTGATAGAACAGGATGGCCAGGACAAACGTTTGCAGCAAGGTGAAGACGTGACCTTGGACAATTGAGACTGCGCTCCAGGTGATCAGTTGATTACGGCAACAGATCACCTGCTGGTAGAAGTCCCAGTCGACACTGTTGTTCTAGGTGCACACAGCGCCATGTATGATCACGTTGACAAAAAGGAAGACGACGCTTTTCGCGAGCAGGTCCCGCAGCGGAATGACGTTGTCTGTGATGCTCGCCGCGTAGAAGACTCCCAGCAGGCTGGGCATGCAGGAACAATTTCAGCAGCAGCTAGGCGAATATTCAGTCCTCATGAGATGAACGAATGACAAGAATGAACTGTGACAGGCTGAGAATGCCTGACACTCTTTTCTGGTCTATTGTAGAAGAAGAAGAAACCTATATTATCAATAACGGCAGAGAGAGTAATATATACGAGGACGTCAACCTCTGCCATAGAGGCAGTCAGATCGTGACTAGTCCTTGCTTTCCAGCTTTTGGGTTTCCAGAGTCTGGTGAAGTGCACATACATTTACCAGATACATAGGTAGGAAGTTTGGAGCGAGAATGCGTTAATACCGATTCTTATTGCACTGGGAAACAAAAAAAAATACCAACCTAGTGGACACATGTATCACAATTTCCAGAACAAGCATGATAATAATCGAGAATAATTATTATCGAGTAGCATCAGTGGGTATATTTTTATTGCTTTCCGACTCTACATGAGCGGGGCAATCACCGGTCAGTGCGACCTTCATGTGTAAATCCTCCGGAGGTCTGTCTTCTTCGGGGTTCTACAGAATAATACCCTTCACCTATTGGGGGTGAAAGACGTGATATACTGGATATATATTTAGCATGCAGATCGTGGACTGCCGGGGTGCATGCAGGCAGTGCGTAGGTACCCAGGATGATACGATACGGGCATCTTGCTATGCCAGCCCAGTTTTGATGATATGATAAAAATTGCGGCTTAAATCATGCAGATCGGTAGGATTCGAATCCCGGAGTATATCTATCATATCTGCCGTGCCACGGCAGCCTTCTGCGCCATTTGGGCAGCCCACGTGGCTGCGATCTAGGCTGACCAGTTGAAAGTTTAAATTGCAAGGCAACCAATCGTTGCGATCGATGCCGTTATATGCACTGACGGGAGTGGAGAAGCTCGGGCCGCCCGGTCTCCGGGTCCGCGGCCCTGGTGTCACGTCAGTGGATCGGCCGCACGGGCCGCAACTAATGTGCAGACCTGCAGGCAGTAACAGCAGGTTGGCGAACAGACATAGCCAACTAGTGAAACTGGCTGAATTCTTGTTAAACCAAGGGATTGAAAATGAAAAAGAGAATAATCTCAACTAGGGTCAGCCCTACTGACGGCTTGCTGGCACCACTTCGATAATGCTATCCTTCAAGCTGCCCGTGTACGTGGAGATCTTGTTGATCTTCAACCCTGCCCCTTCTAGGAGGCTGTACCACTGCTCCTCTGTCCACTCCCGCGATGCCAAGGTTGTCATCATCAGGATATCCAGCTGCGCCGCCTGCCAGTGGACGCCCAAGTTAGGCAGAACCATATCATCAATCAGGATCAGAGAATCGTCCGCCAGTGCGTCGACAGTGTTCTTAAGGATGAGCTCGCACTTATCATCTAGATAGTCGTGGAGGATGCTCAACTTCGCCCCTAGTGTACTGGCTGGATTAGTATTGCCTGAGACGGTCCGAACTAAGCGGTGCACTAGGCGGTGAGGCATATTGCTGGCAGAATCCGTGAGATATCTCGCTGGACCTCGTAGATAGCTTCTTTCTCCCCCAGCTTAGTCTCTTCGTTCGGAACTGCCTCATAGCTTCTAGATAAACCTACTAGCTAATGGGATTTGGGTTTGTTACATTGCCAGTAGGAAAAATAGATAGCATAGCAATTATAAAGAGCCTACCCTTTACCACCTGCAGTTTAAAGAAGTCCTGCGCCATTACCTCCATATACAGATACAGTATAATTGGCTCCAGTGGTCTGCGGAAGATCCTGCACGATCACCTTGCCTTCCGACTGGGGATATCTGTCTCAGAAGGCAATGGCCTGCTGGCCTAGCCTATAGAAATATCAGGAATCAGACTATTAATAGGCTAGAAAAAAGGGATCATGTTGCCGCGTCTGGCAAGGCTCAGTGAGGGAATTACTAGGGGAAGAATGAAGCCGTTGAGAACCGTTATATTGAACCTCTCTACTAGACGACTTGGTGGTGAGAAAGGAGGTAGGAGGAGGTTTGGGGCGCACGGGCCAACGGAGCTGACTAAGCGTTTTCTCGTTCTGGCCTGAGCATTTTTTAAGTCACCTCAAAATAGAAGGCATGACTATCGGAGAGCAAGTAATTTATATTGTGGCCTGTTCACTAATATTGATTTTTACTGATAAAGGGCGTAGGTAGAGAAGCAATAACTTAACCCCTACCATCTTGGGTAATGTGGTTATCTTTGTATATTCTCATACCCCCATTTAGGGCTATCCAAGTAGATGATTTCACTTGAGGAGCCAATCTTTCGATATAAAAACCAGGAAATAAAGCAATCTTGTCCCCGTGAGTCAAATCACTGTTTGGCGTAATTCTGTGCGTATTCCTTGACACACACCCACGACTCCCAATAAGGAGCAGCGTAAGGAATCGATCGATCGAATAGACAGAAATTGAACCAATGAAATAAATAACTTGTTCTCGATAATTTGGATCAGTAATCTTCTTTGTTTCCTCTTCTTGCTCGCCAAGATCCTTGGCATGCCCTATCAGTGTTGCCAGGCAGAATGGTATATTATATATGTGGAGATGATCACTAATCATTTATTCATGACAATACACCTCGGCGATGAAATCAAGGAAAAGTGCCAAGATCCAGAGAATTAAAAGGCAGACTCCTCAGGGTGCTGCTAACGTTGATGACACTTGTTTGCCATCGCTAATCATCGCCTGCCTCGCAAATTCGATATATACCTGCGATCTGCTACAAGTGAACCGACCTTCTCATCATGGCGTCGAACGAGCGGTATACGTACTTCCGCGTCCCCAAAGATGAGAATATTGCGGAATCTGCTCAGAAATACAAAGAATTACGTCTCCAAGCGCTGAAGCTCTCGCCAACTTCGTTCTCATCCACGTACAAGCTTGAGGCCGCATTTACGGATCCAGATTGGGTTTCCCGCCTCGCCCGAGATGGGATCGAGACCTTCGTTTGTGCTGCGCATGATCAATCCCATGGTTCGAATCAGAACCAGGTCAACTGGGTAGCGCAGGTCACTCTACGCGGTCCCCTATCAGCGGAAGACTTCATTCTCCCGCCTGCCTCAGGACACCCCACACCCCGACTCGACGCAGAAGAAGAGCGGTGGCAGATGCTCAGCCTGTTCGTGCTGCCTTCTCACCGGGGCAAGGGCATTGGGAAGGCCCTCTGCCGGGAGGCATTGCGGTATCTCACGTCTTATCAACCGCATCCAACGCAGGTCCGAGTGCGCCTCATGATCAAGCCGGAGAACCACGTCGTCGTGAACATGTATCGACAGCTGGGATTCGCCGAGGCGGGACGGTGTACCCTTGCCGAGGCGCTCATTGCTAATGGCGATCGAGAGCTGTTACCTGAGGGTTACAGTGGTGATTCTAAGTACACTGCGAGAAGCGGCTTGATTATGATGGTGGATTTATCCCGGAGCGACGCAGCAACAGCTAGCTAGACATGCAGACGGACTTGGAGGGAGGCAAGCGTGAGTTGCGCTTTTGCAATAGATTAGAGCTGCCATTAGGTTAGGTACCCAGGTAGATTTGATTTGAATGCACTAGTTCCTCGATAAGGCTTACACTTACGCACCCCAGACATGTATGTGACTCGCTTCGTATTACGTCTTAAGCTCTAATTACAGAAGAAAGTCAAATTTGAATTTGTTTCCCTCCTTGCCCTACGTGTTCTGTTTACATTACTTCCAGTCAGGACATCTCAATTGCCGAAGCAGTAGAAGGAAGGTTAGTGGGAGAGGGAGAAGCTGGCGAGCTACCGTTTCAAGTGTGTATTCTGTTAAATAATAACATTCAGTAAGATGAAGTAGAATCCCTTCAATACCTTCATGCCAGATATAATATACCTGGTTAACTCCGACGATCATGAACCGGCAAGCGAGCTCGGCAGCCCTAGCCCTAAGTCCTAGTTCTAGGCTGGGCGCTGACTCAGACAGGGCAGCTTGAGATTTTCATCTCGACTGTTTGCGATGAACAACGATTTTATCATAGCAATGATGACAAGTGGCTCGTCATTTAATAATATTCTCATGCGGGGAAACACGTACTATTCTACTAGCATCGTCTTGCGGGGCAATGTGCATGACTAGTGTGATGACTAGGTTAAATTGCATAAAACAACAGCGAATCGGTAATTGGATACGTTGAAACAAACCCCTGGAAACTGCACCATCTTTGGTAAGCCTTATTATTAATAACGTCAGGGCCCCGCAACTACCGCAACATTAAAGATGGGTTATTACTCTTCTACTCCGTACTGTGGAGAGAGTGAGAGCTGCTCGGCAAATGCCGTCTATCTGTTCCGACGGTTAAACTTGAGTCCTTTGGGATAGGATCCCACGCGGAGATGGATCCTGCGATAGTGGAGAATGAGACCTCCTAGCATAAAAGCCACGATGCTGCCAAATTGGACCACCAGCTGTCAACAAGGCGAGATGACACCGCCAACATGAAGCCACAGCTACCACTGACGTGCCCTCTGGCGGTGCCTTTACTGCTGGGCAGCGCCGCCAGCGCATTCGAGTGCTCGCCCACTGCGTTTGCCAGATACCTGCCATCCAACGCGACGGTCACTTTTGCCTATACAGTCCCAGAGAATGGCACGTTCACTGTCCCGGCCAGCGACATTGCATATCCCACGTCGCCTACCCAGTTGCGTGAGCTGTGCGCCGTCCAGGTCAATGTGACCTCTAGCGCCACGTCGGCCTTCAGCTTTGGCTTGTTCCTTCCGACGGCGTGGAATCATCGTTTCTTGTGCGTGTTCTTGTCGATAACTAGTGATGTGGTTTGTGTTGACAGATGACAGGGCTGTTGGAAATGGAGGCTTTGCCGGCGGTATCAATTGGCTGGACATGGTTAGTGCGTCTAAAACTGCGCATCAGCTTGTTTCCGTAAAGAAAATTAATGTTATCTTCCAGGGCGCCGGAGTAGGCTATGGATTCGCTGCCATGTCGACGGACACCGGCCACAATAGTTCTATCTTCGACGGCCCATGGGCATTGCACGCCGAGGAGAAGCTCGTCGACTGGGGATGGCGTGCCATGCACGGGTCCATCATTATCGCCAAACAGCTGACCGAAGCCTACTATGGCGACAGCCTCCAATACAGCTACTACAGCGGCTGCTCGACGGGTGGACGCCAGGGTCTCAAGGAGGCGGAAATGTTCCCCGATGACTTTGACGGCATTCTTGCTGGGTCTCCCGCCTGGTGGACAAGACGCCTGCAGCCGTGGACGGTGAAGGCAGGACTGTACAATGGTCCTGCGGGCGCCTCTCACAGCATCCCGGAAAGCCTGTTCCCCATCATCAGTGACGAGGTTGTCAAACAGTGTGATCCCCAGGATGGCGTTAAGGACTCCATCATCCAGGACCCCCATCGTTGTCGCTTGCGACTGGAGGCCCTGCTCTGTCAGGGCAGCGAGACCACAAACTGCCTGACAGCAGACCAACTGGACACGCTATACGAGATTTACAGTCCTTACGTCGACATAAACCAGACCTTCGTCTTCCCTCCGGTGCTGCCGGGCTCCGAATCACAATGGGCAGTCGTCATCGGCAACGGGACCCCCAACTCCCTCGGAACGGACTATATTCGATATTTCCTGCAGCTCGGGGCCGACTGGTCGCCCGATGAATTCGACTACAGCATCGTCGAGCTGGCCGATCAGCTTGACCCGGGAAATGCTACCGCTGATGACTTTGACCTGTCGCCGTTCTACCGCAGGGGCGGCAAGCTGTTGCAATACCACGGCATGTCGGACAGCCTTATTCCCACATACAGCAGTCTGTACTTTTACAACCAGGTGGTGAAGACGCTTGCGCCGAAGGGGATCGATCTGGATAGATTCTATCGCTTCTTTTATGTCCCTGGCATGCAGTACGTTGACACACCTAATACGATACGATATATTATGAAATGAAAAAAGTGAAGCTAACCCTAGGTTCTCCGTATCCGGTCTGTATAGGCACTGCTCTGGCACCCCCTCTAACATGAACGCACCCTGGTACTTCGCTGGGCCGAACCAGGCAGGCGCCCTCTCGACCAGCATCCACAGCGTCCCCGGCTTCAGCGACGCTAGCCACGACGTGCTACTGGCGCTGATGGCGTGGGTCGAGAACGGCACGGCACCGACACAGATAATCGCCACGAAATGGCACAATGACACGCTGCAAGATAAAGTCCTCCGACAGCGTCCGCTGTGCATGTACCCGAACCAGGCAGTGTATGTCGGAAGCGACGACGTCAATAGCGCTGAGAACTGGAGGTGTGAGCCTCTGTATTAGCCGGAGGACAGTAAGATGTAATTGATTGTTTCTGGGATAGAGATATCGCTTCCCTTCCCTTTTTTTGCTTGTTTATTCCCTCGAGGGTAGTTTCTACCGTATAAAATAAGCTCCGATATGATATGTACTGAGGTCAGGGAATGCATGTGCATGAATATACAAGAGCATTATCACCCGTTCAATGATAAATAAATATAAATAGTTAAATAGTTTCCAATGGTTCACCAGTCAAAAGCGCGTTTTTAT
>NW_027192405.1:0-26137 GCF_041956645.1 Rasamsonia byssochlamydoides | reverse complement strand
TTTTTTATTTTTTATTTTTTATTTTTTATTTTTTATTTTTTATTTTTTATTTTTTATTTTTTATTTTTTTATTTTTTTTTTGGCCACAGTATCTGCTAATTGCTTGATCAGGGTAGTAACTTTTTCCAGATCATCCCCTGTATATTCTGCTCCTCGGGACCATTAGAGATGAGCTGCCACAGGATTATCAACAAGAATGCCTGTGGAAGAATGTCTTCTCGCTAAATAGTGACATAATAACTTCGCTACAATCGGGCCGGCCCAGGGAAGTTTATCTCCCCCGCACGTTTATCCGAAATTAGCAGCATAGATGTTCCTACCAATAAAATTCTAGATATTGGCTGTAACGGGATCTGCATCTAACAGTCAGGGGCTGCTAATCCATCAGACGAATAGAACTGCACTAAATAATTACGCGAGGCTCTGTCACCTCTAGTTCATGCACTGGCATCGGTATCCAGCCTCGATGGGGAAAAGATCCAACAGGGACTGAGAAAACAACTGCATATTATTGGCAACCTCGACTAAAATGGTGTGAATAGTGCCAATGCCACAACACTCCAAGGCTAAGCCACTCAGCACTCTCTTGGCATGGGATTTCAGCCTCACGGCGGTATTGATAGATAAAATATCATTGATATGGATAATCCCAGAATATGGCTTCCACTTCGCCGACTGTAACGGATGGAAACTATCGCCAACATGGGCCCGACTAAGGACAGAGACAATGGCATAACTCTGCCGTCTGAACAGGACGAGTCCCATCGTTTCGCTGAACCAGATACCCTCCTTGACGAAGAAAGCAGGTGGTCCCCGTCTCGGCGGGGTAAAGATGAGATGGCGACGACAACAATCTCATCGTCGCCTAGAAGACCTCGTGGTGGCGCTGGTGGCCGAATTTTCCTGGTTTCCTTTTAACCATCCTGTCTGGCTTTTCGAGGTTCTCTCCTGCCTGATCAGTATTGTCGCACTGATCGGGATTGTCATCCTTCTCCAACGATATGACCAACAGCCGGCGCCCCAATGGCCCCTGGGCATTACGCTGAACACGGTGCTGGCATTTTTAACGACGGTGAGCAAGGCTGCTTTCGCCTATCCGGTCCTCGTGGCGCTCTCCCAGATGAAATGGAACTGGTATGCAACACAGAAGAGGCCCCTGAGCGACTTTGAGGCTTTTGACGAAGCGTCCAGAGGATCGCTGGGAAGTATCAAGCTTCTGATCGCTACCAAGGGACGGTAAGCAGACGCAGATCGTGGAGGATTTCGACAATCGCTGAATCTTGTGTCTTCAGGCTTTCTTCGATCATTGCTGCAACTATCCTGTTAAGCTCGACCGTCACGTCGACAATTACCCAGGCGGTGGTCACCTCCACAAACCGATATGCACCCGTCGCTGATGGTGTCGCTACTATTGAGAGGTTCACGTCGCTTGCAAATTGTTGGTTTGATACACTGCTCCAAGTGACGTGCACCGGATACTGACACCGGACCTTGGCGGAGCCACAGACTATGCCAGCGCCGAATTGCTATCAGACGCGACACCAGTAATCTTTGAGTCGATGTTCACACCCGTGAACCAGACATACCCCCGACTCGCGCCGACCTGCAGCACAGGCAACTGCCAGTGGACCCCGTTCAGCTCCCTTGCCGTTTGTGTTGCCATGAACGATGTTACCGACCAACTCAATGTGACATCCAATAGTGATTATTCGATTGCCAGCCTCCCCAACGGTCTCTCCCTAGGGGAGGGAGCGCTCATAAACATAACATCCTTCTTTGTTGACACCAGCGGCAGGGAGATAGGTGGTGTCTCGACGCTGCAGTTTGCAAACCAGACGCTGTCATTCGGGAACCAGACCGATCTGTTCTTGTCGGGCCTGTACGATGTCTCCGTCATCTATAAGAACGACACCACCGTTCTCTTTACCTTCAACGACACCGCTGCCCCCCGTCCCCTCTTTCAGCGCCGTCGAAATCCTCTTCTACTTCTGCCTTGAGTCCTATGAGGTCGAAGTCGTGAATGGGACCGCATCGACAAATCTCACCGCATCGGATTTCCAATCCAATCTGAGTACCAACACCACGACATCGGATCTCTATGTGACTTGGACCGGAGGGGTCGACAATCAAACTTATACAATCGACCTGGACATTTCCCTCAACTTTGAGGATGTGATGGAGGGTTTCTTCACGGGTATCTATTCAACTGGACAAGAGTACCTGATGCCCGAAAACACGCCGCTCAGTCTGGCTCTGGGGTTTGCGCTCTACAACCACCCCGCCGGTATGTTCCAGACCACCAATGGCGACGATGCACAGATGCGCCAATCCATCAAGAACATCATGCAGAATATCGCCATCGGTTTATCCAATATGTCAGCGTTTCCACTCTCAATCTCTTTCTGACGATTTCTTACATTAGCTGACAACAACGACAACAGACTTCGCTCCACTGGTACTACTCATACAGGCACCGCCCTTCAAATCGAAAACTTCGTCGTCATCCGATGGCCCTATCTGGCCTTTCTTGCCACCCAAGTTGCCCTCTCGGCCATCTTTCTGTTCTGGGTCATGATGCAGTCCGCACGGCGAAAGACCGAAGTATTCAAAGATTCAGCGCTCGCGACCCTTTTCGCCATCAGCGCGGAGGACAAGGCCCGTCTAGAGGCAGAAATGGAGGGGGCAGCAGATAGTAGTGTAGAAAATAGTCTGGATGCCATGACCAAGGTGGCAGAACGATCAGAAGTGAAGTTGGTCAGAGATGAAAGGGGCTGGAGCTTGGGATTGCATTGATGGGTGATGACCTGGCACGGCATCAGATGACATGGCAATAATGATGGGGATGGATGATAAGACTAGTTTTGTAGAATCAATTCTCTGTATTATTACGATTATACAATTACTGATTGATATCCAGTCTTGCCACTCATTAGAGATGGAAACAGTCTTGAACTTCTTATTTTCTCTATATATGTATATTTGTAATTTACCACCGTATATATTATATATCCCAAAGAAAGAAAGGTACTATAAGGACATCCTCTCAGTGTGACAGCTTGGGCAATAGGATGACGAAACGAATGGTATTGGTAGTGCTATTTAACAATCCTAAGCCGAGGAAAACAAGCAGAGGCGCGATGGCAGCAAGTAATAATATGCAATCTCCTAATGAGGAGTCCCAAGCCCCACGCCCTAACATGTCTTGTCTGTACGTGACCGCAGTGCCGCACATTAATCCACTTCCCCTTCTGAAACACCTGCCCACCTATAGTTGTTTCCGGGATAGCAAGGACCAAATAATAACAGTTTAGGGAAGAACTATAGTCGGCCTAGACTGTATTGAGCCTGCCCTGCAGAGAGCTAGGACTGCAGAGAGTCTGGCTACAACGTGCAAGGAGAAGGTGAGAACTAATAATATGAAACAACAAATGAGACATTCCTCAGATAAAGGGGTTTGAAAATACATGTCCATAGCTTGATTGCGAAAGTGTAAATATGAATAACGCAGCCTGAAAACAAGAAATAGAAGAAAAAGTAGAAAATAATTAAAAGAGCAATACAATAAAAAAAAGACAGATTAAAAAGTTATTTTCTGGTTTTTTTTTAAGAAAAAAAAAGAAAAAGAAAAAGAAAAACTTGATAATACAGCAGAAGATAGGATGAATAAATACTGTCCGACAGTCTGTTTGTCGACTTGCCAAGCTTGGCTAGCCGGGTTTTCCACATATGATCCATCACACCTATCCACCATTAAGAATAGACAAATAAATGTAAGAGGAGTGAGAAAAGGGATGGTGAAAATGTGATGTGGGGAATAGGTGAGTGATATGTTATCAACTATTAATATCAGGATGCGAGGGATAAGACAGTCTTATTATTAAGGTCAACTTGCAGAACCTACGTAATTGCAGCATGGGGGTTTACCTCTGCTGTACTATAGGGGGGAGTACGTCAAATCGCAAATGCACTGTGTTCTCATATGTGTATTTTCCTACAAAGTAAACCAATCCTACGAAATAAATGTCTGTCTCGTTTACTTTCAGCGACTGGTTGACAGAGGCAGCACTTCTAGAGTGACAGTTCTGCGAATCTCTTATCATGTACATATTCAACCTCTTTCTGCTCCTGCTCGTCGGAGCCATCGCCTACCGCGTCATCCAGTCCAAGATCCGCAAGCGTCGTCTCCGCGAAAAGGCTGCTTCCTGGGGATGTCTGCCTGCGCCGGTCTTTCAGCTGACCAACTGGTTGGGAATTCCGGCCAAGAAAGGCAAGCAATTTCAACCCCCAAGTCTTCGAATCAGGAACAAGCTGACGACCAGTAGAGTCGATTCAGGCCACGAACGAAGACCGCAACCCCCAGTTCATCATGGACGCGATGAACAGCATCTCGCCCGACTGCCACACCGTCTGCGTCCCCATCTTCGACTATGAGATCTTCATCACGCGTGACCCCGAAAACGTCCGCGCCATCTTCTCCACGCAGAGCAGCGACTTTGATATTTCCGTCTGTAGGCAGATGAGCTGGCTGCCCATGCTGGGCCGGGGAATATTCACCACCCGCGGCTGGGACTGGAAACGCTCGCGGACGATGCTCCGGCCGCAGTTTGCGCGGGACGTCGTTGCCGACGTTGACCGTGAGGAACGGCATGTCCAGGCGTTGATGCAGCGGCTGCAGGTCGATCCGGTGTCCAAGTGGACGGACAAGGTTGACCTGCAGCCGCTGTTCTTCAACTTCACCCTCGACACGGCCTCGGAGTTCCTGTACGGGGAGTCTGTCCACTCGCAGCAAGGCTGCAAGGATGGCGTCGAGATCGCTACCCACTTCCACCAAGCCAAGGTGTGCGTTCACCGACGCATTGAGCTGGATAAGTTCTACTGGCTATTCAACCCCAGGCGCTTCCGGAAGTCCTGCAGTGTCCTTCACAAGTGGGTGGATGACATCGTCGCCGCGAGGATGGCACAGCTCAAGAACAAGACGCTCGACAAGACGCTCGAACAGACGCTCGACTCCAATCGGCGGAAGTTCGTCTTGCTGGATGAGTTGGCCAAGCACACTCAGAATCCGGAGGAGCTCCGCAGCGAGACGCTGAACGTGTTGGCCGCCGGGCGCGACACCATCGGGTCCCTTCTAGGCTGGGTGTTCTATTTTCTTGCTCGTCACCCGCGTGTCTACGCAAAGCTGCGAGAAACCGTGATCGCGACCTTTGGCTCTCACCCGGTCCACGCGACCATCGACTTCCACCGGCTGAGAAGCTGCGCCTACCTGCAGCATGTCATAAAAGAGGCGCTGCGCGTGGCAACCGTTATCCCGATGAACGAGCGCGTCGCCCTGCACGACACGACGCTCCCGACTGGCGGCGGCGAGGACCGCAAGGGCAAGATCTTCATACCAGCCGGGACGCAGATCCTGATCCCGACGTACGCGATGCAGCACCGAGAAGACCTCTGGGGAGCTGACGTCGAAGAATTCAAGCCAGAACGGTGGGAGACGAAGCAGCCGGGATGGGAATTCATCCCTTTTGGCGCCGGTGAACGGAAATGCCTAGGACGTAAGCCTGCCTTTTCATTCGCTGAATTCAAATTGTATTCGACGGGTCTGACCTGCCTGCAGAGCAATTCGCCTTCATCGAGACGGGCTACGTGGTCGTCCGGCTGTGTCAGCGTTTTGACCAGATCGAGAACATGGAGGAAGGCGATGGTCGGATCCGACTGCACCATGCCATCGAGAACCGCAGCGGAACAGGCGTGCAAGTCAGGTTGCATGAGGCAGTTTTCTAGTGTGCAGCTTAGGATGGCCACGCGTCTGTTGATATGTTAGCAGAGGTCGAAGTCCGGCTAGATGATAATCTCTAATGTCAGGGAGATGAATTGCTAACCGCTAGATGTATCATGTGATGCTGCATAGACAGGCGTTCTGCCTGTTCTGACCGGTTAGGGCTTAGGGCGCAGAGCTAGGGTCTGGGGCAGGTGATCGATCACCCAGGAACTGCCATCCAGAATCTGGTCACAGTCAACGGTCTCATCGACATCATCCGGTTCAATTTCGACCCTCAATCGTCCCATTTCTCCGTCCATCTGCTTGTACAGGCAAACTCGCCTTCCGCCAGTTGCACCAGGTATAAGCAACGAGACAAGCTGTGCTAATCGAGTGATGATCGGGTCTTTGGAAGAAATGCTGAACGAAACTGCATGAATTTAATCTATTCAATATTCGCTCAACTAATTACCTAGTTATTTTCTGGCCTTTGTTGGTCCTGCTATTACCTGGCCCAGAGATAACCCAAGTAATATCCTTTCATCATTATTGGCCTTGAATTGGCCAATCGGAAACTACCAAATTGCCTTGCAGGAGACCCTTGGCAATATGCACCGAATTCCAACGTTACCTTGACAGATACCTAATCATTGACAATATCTGTTTTCTGCTCCCGTATAGTATTCTGGGGACCCTGGAAAACTGCCTGAAGTGCAGAATAGTTGGTGGTTGACAGGGACCGCCATGGCTATGGCGTCATGCCATCCTCGTTCGCTCCTATTGGACCGACCCAACTGCCGGCGTCAACCTACGAATACGACGTTAAGAGATAGCTGTAACTGACACACTGCGTCAAGCTGCTGATATATTATTATCCAGATTACTCCGTACAGCATGCATAGTCCCTGACCTTCACTCTTCATATTCCAGGCGTCAATGGTCCTGTTCTTCGACTTCCTCCATCGCGTCTACGCGGGCTTTGTCCGCCCGCCAACCCCCAAAAAGCAAGATGACGCGTTGCGCTTTGGTCTGCTGGGGGCATCGAACATTGCGTAAGAACTCCATCTACGTTCGATGAATTGCGCGTATTAATCTGCTACAGTCCCCTGGCTTTGATTACGCCAGCCAAGTCGCATCCTGAGGTCATCGTCGCTGCGGTGGCCGCAAGAGACAGGAAGAGGGCCGAGGCCTACGCCAAGAAACACCAGATCTCCGTGGTGCATGACTCTTACCAAGGTGAGTCAAACAGCCAAAGGCCGCGATTGCACAGATCATTGTTATTGACAGCGCTACGTCAGACCTCATCGACGATCCCGCGATTTCGTGCGTCTACATCGCGTTGCCAAATTCTCTGCACTACGAATGGGCCCTGCGCGCTCTCCGCGCGGGCAAGCATGTCCTGCTCGAGAAACCGTCCGTCTCCAATGCCGCCGAGGCGCACGCGCTTTTCGAACACCCCCTGGTGACTGCACCCAACGCTCCGGTCCTGCTTGAAGCGTTTCACTACCGCTTCCATCCCGCCTGGCAGACCTTCCTCTCCTTGATCCAGCGCGACCCACTGGCTGGCCCGGTCGTCCGGGCCTCTGTTTATTAGTATGCGCCCAAAGGATTCATGCCAGAGGATGACATTCGGTTTCAGTACGCTCTGGCGGGCGGCTGTCTGATGGACTATGGTACTTACAATCTGTCCTGTCTCCGCCAGATTCTGGGCGATGACCGCCCCGAGGTGGTGAGTGCGACGTACCGGGGGATGCCACCGCCGAAGAAAGGACGGCCGGAGGAGCCGCAAATCGACCAGGCGATCACGGCCACCTACAAGAGCAAAGCGGGAGCGATAGGTTTTTTGGAGGCAGATCTGGCGACCGCAGGCGGCTTCCCAGCCTTCCTGCCCGCCTCGTGGACGAAAAACTGGCCCAGCCTGGGATGGCCAAAATGCGTCGTCGAGCTGGGCGAGAAGGAGGTAGAGGAGTCATCTCCGACAGGAGAATCCCACACAGTCCAAAGGACAGTGACGCTATGGAATCACATCTTCCCAATGGTCTACCACCGCATCGACGTGCGCGACACGCACACAGTCCGCCGCGGGTCGCAGGTAGTCCGAACGTGGACGGAAGAGAGGAAAGTCAAAGCGTACGCCTGGCCGGAGAAGAAGAACGGCCGTGGTGGCGCTGACTGGTGGACGACGTACCGCTACCAGCTGGAGGAGTTTGTCCACCGCGTCAAGGGGCGCCCGGGTTCCGGGGTGTGGATCGATGGCGCCGACAGCATCGCGCAGATGGAGGTCATTGACCGGACGTATGAGAAGGCGGGTCTGAAGGTGCGGCCGAGCAGGCAGGAAGTGACTGCATAAGCTGCATCCAGAATATGGTATCTATGTCTCAATATTCCGACGGTTTGTCTTGATTTCTGCTATATACCTACAAATACCCTGGAGAGCGCAATTGGAAATATCCTGTTCTGTTGGCGCAGCCGATACCTAGTTCAGATTCACCAAGAAGCTGATGCCATGGTGCCTCTTTTTTGGCCGAGTCTGCAACACGTTCGGTTTAACTTTTCTCGGTCCCATTCATTAGCAAAGAGTGTCTCTCTCTCGATTTATCGACGACACAGCACATAGCATAGCCATTTAACTTCTTGGTTTATGATCTCTCTCTATGATTATGGCTCCAAACTTCAATGACTTTGCTTGTTGTCCCTTCATGCTTATTACTGGAGTAGCTTTGTTAATATGACCTCTCAGCAGAGTATATTAATTTAGCCGTTGTATTCTGCTCTTTTCGTGTCTTTTTCTCTTCCTTTTTTTTTTCCTCACTTTTCTTTTCTCCCTGCTGTTCTCTCTCTCTCCCTCTCTCTCTTTCCCCCCTTTCAGTGTGACTAACTATAGACCGCACTTCCACTGAATGACATAATGACATTCAGAATGTAGAGGAGAAGGACTCTTTCAAGGTGAGATAGATGAAATTACTGACTTTGCGATACCATACAGTGATCAAGAAGAAGAGGAGGAGGAGGAGGAATAGGAGAAAGATCAAGACAGACAAGGTAACAAATATTTTTAATATTTCAAACCTACAGAGGAAGACTGAACCGATGTAGGAGAGTTACCGCTGAATCTATTCTGGAGTCCGGATCCACGCTTCTTGCTGGAACTTTCCATTCCATCATAGTTGAATAATCGATTCTTGCAAATAATAATAAGAACAATATGAAATCTGGGGACAGGCAGAGTTTATAGAGCTATCAATTGCTTGGTGGCAAGTGAGAATGGGAACCTTGGAACTGGCAACTGAAGTATTAAACCCAATACGGCAGCTCCGGCTCTGTCTACCGATATCACGTGTCGACAGGTCTAGCTCCGAAAGAGGAAGGCGACGAGGTGTGACAGCTCGCGCTGATGGATCCTGATTTCATTCCTGCATTGTACGATGGCTTCTGCCTGCGTGAACAATGCCGAACAGACCCATCGTCCCACTGAATAAATAATATTTACCCACCGACCTCATCCTGGTCTCTGCTAGCGACCCAATCAGCACGCCTCTCACCGTTCGACTTGCATCAAACGAATCCCGAGCGCATGGATCGGGAGAGCAAAACTCGGAGCAAACGCCGGGGTCCGGGGAACCTCCGTCCTCCCCGGACTCGCGCCCACACTCCCCACGCTCTCCATCCTTTCTCCGCGTTTCGCCCTCCGGCACGGTCGGACATCGTCCGAGGCCCGCGCGTGATTCGTCGGCTGTTCCACCGGGACATGCATCGGGATGTAGGACGTGTACACAGTCCTCTGTATAACGGTGATGACGGTGCTGATGGCGGGAATGAATCACGGAAGATGCAGCCACGTGCAGGATATTTAGTTCCTGACCTGCCAGAGTTAGGTCAAAGTCGACCGTCACAGTTAACCGTCATAGCTCCTGCTGAACCGGTATATAAGACGGCCGGAGACCGTCTGCTTAGTCCTCCTGCTCTACCTCGTCAACTTCTGTTCTTTTATCTGAGCCATATCAGAGACTATGGCGTCCTCTTCTCCCTCCTTCTTGGGCCTCCGCGGCCAGCCCCTCGTCTACGCCGTCACCCTCTGCTGCTCCATCGGCTTCCTCCTCTTCGGATATGACTTGGGCTTCATGGGCGGGCTGACCACGTCGCCCGAGTTCCTGGCCGTGTTCGGCAACCCCGGTTCGTCTCTTCTCGCCTTCCTCGTCGCCTCCTACGAAGTCGGGGCCATGTTCGGCGCCCTGTTCCAGTTCACCGTGGGCGACCGCTTCGGCCGCAAGCCGAACAACATCGCCGGCGCCATCATCGTCGCCATCGGCGCCATCCTGCAGACGACCACCTTCGGCCTGGCCCAGTTCCTGATCGGCCGTCTGGTCGCGGGCTTTGGCCTGGGCACCATGACCACCGTCATCCCTATCTGGCTGTCCGAGTGTACGACGCCGAAATCGCGCGGCCGCATGATGGCCATGCAGCTGTCGAATCTCATCATGGGCCTGATCATCGCCAACTGGCTCGACTACGGCATGGCCTCGTATTCAGGCTCCGTGCAGTGGCGTGTGCCCTGCGCCTTCCAGATCGTCTTCTGCATCATCGTCGTCGTCTTCATGCCTTTCCTGCCGGAGTCGCCTCGTTGGCTCTGTGCCGCTGAACAGCTGCCCCGGGCCCGCGTCTCGCTGGCCGCCCTGCGCGGTCTCCCCGTCGACGCGCCCGAAGTAATGGAGGAGCTGAAGGAGATCCAGTACGCGATCGCCATCGAGGCGGAGGAGGCCGGCTCCTGGAGCGACGTGTTCTCCGACGGCGGCATCAGCGGCTTCACCCGTGTCGCCATCGGCTTCTCGGCCAACTTCTTCCAGCAGCTGTCCGGAGTCAACGTCATGTCGTCGCTGGGGCCGTACGTCTTCCAGGACTCGATCGGCATGAGCCGCCACGACGCGCTGTTAGTCTCTGGCGGGCTGCAGGTGTTCTACTTCCTCAGCAGTCTGATCCCTTGGTGGGCGATCGACCGCATTGGACGACGCAAACTGTTCCTGCTGGGATCTGCCGGTATGGGGACGTGCATGCTGCTGTCGGCCATCTTCGTCGGGATCGGCACGAAGGGGCTGGGCTACGCGGCTGCGGTGGTTCTGTACCTGTTCCAGACCTTCTTCACCCTAGGCTGGCAGTCCAACATGTGGATCTACCCAAGCGAGCTGCTGCCGCTGAAGCTGCGTCTCCGCGGCGGCGCCCTGGCCGTCGTGTCACAGTGGCTCTTCACCTTCCTGGTCGTAGAGATCACGCCGCCCATGATCACCAACATCGGCTATAAGAGCTACATCGTCTTCGCCGTCATCAACTTCGTCACCCTGCCCGTCGTCTACTTCTGCTACCCGGAGACGAGCCGCTTGCCGCTGGAGGCCGTCGACTTACTCTTCGCCGACCGCGAGGACGGCAAGCGACCTTCCATTTTCCGCGTCGTCCGCGACTCGAAGAACCCGCAGTTCCTCGCTGAGATCCAGAGGCAGCTGCAGGAGCGGGCGCGGCTGCGCGCGGAGAACGAGGCCATTGTCGATGCGGCGAAGAGGGAGGTCGAGCATGTGGATTTGGAGAAGACGGAGTAAACTTGTACAATGCACATGACCTATATATGATATCAATGAGTTCAACGCGCGGAGCGCGTAGATACGACGAAGTTATGGAGTTGGGAGGACACTTGCTTGGCGCGTGGATATTTTATTTTGAATGTACAGTACATAAATTTCAATCCAACGGATATATATGTTTCACTTCGTTTCCTAGTATGTATGCCTAGAGGTTAGAGGTTACTACACTAGGAGATTGATAGGCTGAATTTATAAAGAAGACCACTAGCTCACAGAGGTTATAAAGAGTACAGTATACTAAGATAAGTGATACTTGTAAGAAAAGGTCGAAAAGAAAGAAACAAATCACATTTCCAAGTAAGGTAGGTTTTATGAAGACCTCGTCCTCTCTAGGCTCAGGTGCATGGTATAGTTATTTATTCGATCAGTCTGTGGATGAGTGAGACAATGAGACATGCTTCAGATATTTTTTTTCTGTTAGTGGCTAGCTGGGAAATGATGGCTTTGTTCATGACTTGACTGGTCTAGAGTATGCCCTCATCACTGGTTTGCCCAAGTACGATATTGGATTGATACAGCCGTGAAAAAAAAAATAAAATAAAATAAATAAAAAAATAAAATAAAAAAGAAAAAGAAAAAGAAAAGAGAGAGAAATGCTCGCTGAAGAACAGATTCTTCATAACGATGACATGGCATTCACATTCCTACACTGTGCATTGGAAGTCTTTGTCATTCCATCCATCCATCTATACTATATCGGGATTGACACAGTGGAATGATGGACAGTGCAAGGAATTGCCACATTTAGCTATTAATTAATAAGAGAGGTTTATAACTGGCAGTAGTGCCAATTAGGTTCCATAGTTTGCAGCTGCTGGACTGGACATTATCAAATTCGAAGCTCACGATGTGAATCTCATTGAAGCCAGCAGACCATTACTGGCAAGCGTTTCAGGCAGGCACTTCTGTTTGTCTGAGGGGGTCCATTAGTTGAGGTTTAGGGTAATACACAATAATTGCACTGGCAGGGAGAGGCAACGTCATGTGCTGCCTCACTATTTTTTACCCCCTCCTACCTAATTCTATTTAACCTCCCCACTATCACGTAACTGTAGCCAACATACTGGCCCGTATAATAATGAGTTGATTTTTAGACTTTTCTCCTTATAGAACTATTAGCATGACTCTGTATAAAGTCTTTATAACTATTACTTATAAAAATTATTATTATTAATTAGTAATAAAAGGACTATAGATGTGCCTCCTATCTAGGTATAAATCGCACTTTTTTTTTTCCTCTTGTAAGGAAACTACTAAATCCTTGAGGATAATGCTTCCTAATCTTCTTGTGCCTCTAGAAAAGCTACTTATTTAATCTGTCACGGAACTGGGAGCAGTAGGCTCTCAGAGCATGTGATTCCAAATTGGGACTAGTGCATACAAGATATAAATATGTCTCTTACTTACACAAGGGGAGAGAATTTCTCCTCCTTCTCGATTCTTCACCTGTGAAGGGCCAAAGCCATGCTGTCTAGAAACTAGGAGCTCATAAAAAGGATTCGCTGGGGAAGGAAGAAATGAAGGAAGAGAGAGAAAGGCACGCGAGCTGGATCAACAGGAGTCATGTGATTAACAACAAATGGACCAATCAGAAGACGAGAGCAAAGCTGAGTCAGCAATATGGGCTTAGCCCGCAACATCACCTGTTATTAGGAATCTGTGCTATTAGGCGCGTTCAAGCCATAGCAAATAATGATGCCCCCGCCCCCCCGGGCCAGATATAGCGTTAAAGGAGGAGAGATATGGAACGAGGCTGGCGCCCAATAGGGAAGGATTCTGTAATTCTCCAAACAAAGCTCCATGGAGATATATTGTCTGCCTTGTCTTGGTTGTTAGACTATATGCAATGACGTTTTATGCCTATGGTAAACTAATATAGGGAGTAGAAATGTGGCAGTAAAGCGTTTTGTTGCCTCCAGCTTATGCTAGAAATGATGGCCCATTGGTTGACCCCAGTATAGTGGGAGTATTTTAGCTCCCTTTATTGCTCTGTGACCTTACTAGTAGATGTATACTCTGTTGGTTGCATCTTATCATTCAGCATTATTGCCTTTACTGCTACCACATATGAAATATTAAAGAATGCTTCTAGAAGTCCTCAAATGTTGACCACCTAATACTGATTATATACTGAATTCAGTGAAATATTGATCTATCTCAAGCACTTACTAGACTCTAATTAGATATACTTTATTCTAAATATTTAGCAATGTGTTATTTATTTGTTTATATTTTGATATAGTTTTGCTTAGGTTGATGGATTCCTTCGAATTCTATATAGATGCAGTTCCCATTATCAAAGATAAATATAATAGAATATATAATCCTACTAAGAGAGAAGTATAAAACAATGAAATATGAAGGTGAGACTAAGTTTGGTGATTTTCCCAAGTGCGCGGTTTGAAGTATCTCAGAATTGAGTTTTAAAGGTGCCTCTTCTTTTTCTTTTTCCTTATTTTCCCATATTTTTTCAGATTTATTTTCATTTTTTCCATTTTTCCTTTTATGTTTTTTATGTTTTGTTTTTATTTTTTTTTTCCTTAAGGAAAAAACATATAGCAGTCACTTGTCTATCTGACCAGTAGATCAAACATACCATGTCATGAGCAAAACGGGAGGTCAGTCTTTTACCTACCTTTGTTTCCCCTGACTCCCTGCTCAACTCAATTTGATGGAGGTGCTGTACACTTGTTATATCTATTTCTCTGTCTATATCCTTCCCGCTGTATGAATCCCATCAATTCCATTGGGTAGGGAGACATATATGTATAATGCGGTTTCCTCAAGGAATCGCAACATCGGAAGTCGGAAGGGGGAAACACTATTGCTTTTGGTTCTAGATATTTGCCATTGTGACAACGCGGATGAAATCAAACGAACTAGGAATTGGCAATCGGTGGAAATCCATCATGGATGTGCTGACATTTGTCATGGCACCTCTTTTTGGCCGAGTCTGCAACAAATCATTCTTTTCTTAAAGACTGGTTATTTCTTTGTTATTTTTTTTTAAAAAAAATCCCATAAAGGTACTTTCTTAGAAGTAGTATGTCATAATCTAGATCCTTAAGAAACCAACCCATCTATCAGGAAATACTATCATCGTCAAGCTGATGGTTTCCCAAAAATCTCACCTCCCTTCCTGCCGCTGTCTACTGTCAGTATGGTACGTAGATTCTCGTGACTCGCTCTATATATATCCAAAACCAAATTAGGAACAGAGCCGGCGAATTTACCGTTTACTCCGTGGAGGAACAAAAAAGAATAGATTGAATTGCTTACTAAAATTAAAGAGGAGTTGGCAATGTGTGCATATCAACCATGTCATCCATCATCCCTGTTGGGGTAGTTAGTTAATTCAATTAATGCACGTTAGACTTTTGACTTCTGCCAATCCAAAGTCGGAAGAATCTATTCATTCTCAATGCTGGTCTGCTTCGACTATATATCTATCTATCTATCTATAAGGAATGACTTTTTATATGCATATATTCATATGTCTTTCTTTCTTCCTTTCTAGGAGAATCGAAGTACGATATACTAGACTAGGAAAGAAAAAAGATGTCAAGATTTGGAATTTACGAATAACCTTATAGCTGAGAGCTAATGAGCGGATCAAGGAATTGAATTGAATTCAATTCAACATAGGCTAAATTGGGTATAATTGGATCGCGGGGCTGAGGGATTTACTTCCAGAGTCGCGCGGGCAGCATTCTTCGGTCGAAAATGTTTTTCGTCCGACACGCAATCAATGAATCAATCAACTATATTGGACTAAATTCTGACATACTCACTATCTGATATACATATATACATACCTTGTGATGTACGTATGTACAGTACATATGCAGGTTTAGGTATTAGTAGTATGAAGTGGGGATAGCACTGGATTGGATCCGATTACGTCATTCCAGCTGTCTTCTTTCACCCACAGACATGACTACATGTATTAATAATACAGACATCCTAGGCAGGACGACGTATGTAACATATTTTTTGACCATAGATTGATTCTTATAGAGGGAATAATGTCTCGTCCTCCTCCCTAGGAGGGGCACCTAATGATTGACCTGTATGATTGTACTATAGTACATTAATATGACATGTATGATACTGTCCACCTTCCAAGGGTATGCGGGATGGTATAGGAAGAGGATATCTATCAAAGCCGAACAATCCGGGATTATGGATAATATCATTATTTCCAGATATAATAAATATACCTGGTTAAGTCTTACGATCATGAATTACTCATCCGGAGAGAGTCCTGCTTACGTGTGTATGTACGTACATTATGTACGTCGGAGATAGTGGGGCTGTTAATTCCGAGCAGCTTCACGGCGGGGTTTGGAGATTTTTCGTTTCGTTTCTTTGTGTCTGACAATTCCCCGCAATATATTGCAGCAGAATCCTTGACATATCCGAGCGGAATTCTCAAGTCACAAAGCTCCACGATCAGACTATTTTGTCGTCAGTACATACTCGTCGTCTCAATTATCATATCATTTTGATATATACTTTACCATGCCCTCTATCTCCGGCCAGTCGATCGTCATCATCGGCGGCTCCTCTGGCATCGGCTTCGCCGTCGCCAAACTCGCCCTGGCCGAGGGCGTCCGCGTGGCCATCGTCTCGTCGAACCCCACGCGCGTCGCTGACGCCGTGCAGCGTCTGAAGTCCGCCTACCCCAACGGCCAGATCACCGGCCACGAGTGCGATCTCAAGCAGGAGGACGTCGAGTCGCGGCTGGAAAAAGTGTTCGCAGATGTGACAGCGGCGAACGGCGGGGAGCTGCTCGACCACATCGTCTTCACTGCCGGCGACCGTCTTGCGATGAAGCCGATCCAGGACATCGACCTCGCCTTTATCCGCCAGGCCGGCCAGGTGCGGTTCATGGCACCGCTGCTCGTCGCCAAGCTGGCACCTCGATTCCTCAAGCCCAGCTACACATCGTCGCTGATCCTGACCACGGGAGCTGTCTCCCAGAAGCCGATCGCCAACTGGTCCGTCATCGCCTCGTATGCCACTGGGCTGCACGGCATGACGCGCAACTTGGCCCTCGACCTCAAACCGCTGCGCGTCAATCTCGTCAGTCCGGGGGCTGTCGACACGGAGCTGTGGGGGCCTGACCGGGAGAAGTTGATCGCTGAGTTCGCCAAAACGGCGCATCTGGGCAAGGTGGCTACGGCGGAGGAGGTGGCAGAGTCGTATATCTACCTGATGAAGGACACGAACGCGACGGGGAGTGTTGTGAGCACGAATGGAGGAAGCTTGTTGCAGTAGAGAAGCTTCAGATTCAGATATTGACTTGATTCTCCTGGTTAGGCCTCAGATTGAGGTCAAATGGCCGGATCCCAGCTAGGGACAAAAGATGAATAGTACTCTTTGAATGAACAGTGTCATGATTGCTGAGATGTGCCAATGGTCCATAACTTGGAAATTTGTCTCAGTGCAGTATAAATAGAGATCTTTTTTTTTTAAAAAAAAAAACAAAAGAAATAATCACAAAATCAACCAGCAAACCAATCCCCTCTGTTTCGATTGGCTGGCCATCACGCAGGCTCGCTATATTGCCACCTTTGCAGCAGATCAGCAGATTAGGTGCAGCATTCCTTAGCCCATGTCTAAAATCTGAAGATATTCATATCAGTAGACCAACGACCTAGCGGGGGGAGAGAGAAGAAGAAAAAATATAAGTTCTGAATCAATATAATGGCTATTATTGTAAAGAAGTCATATCAAAATTTAAAACTACTCTAGTACAGAGGGGCAGTCAACCAAAACAAGTAAGCTGAGTTTGGAGCAATAATCATAGAACTAAATTTATACCTAGATTACTGGATTCCTTCCTCTACTGCGGTCGGTCAATATCATATCATATCACATCATATCACTCTGGTTTCCGGCCGTAAACGATGTAACTGATCCAAGTCAGATCTCCAAGCTGTATTGTACAGGACAAGTCAAGAGAGAGAACTAAGAGAAGCAATTAGAACTTACAAGTCAAAAAGCCCATGAATGCGATGATCCCTCACATCACGAATCGTCTTTCCGACCAAGATATTGACATCCTCCGCAGATCACGATTCATGTCTGGTCAGCACTGCCATCGCCATGGCCTCGCCGCGCGACTGGAGCAGCCAGTCGATCGGGTTAATGGCGACGGCGCCGTTCTTGATGACGAGCGTGTTGGCCGAGGGACAGTTCGTGAGCCGCTAACCTTGGAACCTGGCTATCTAAGGTCTTGGCCAGGGAGTTATGACCAGTGGTAACCGCTGGTTTTCTCACTGTGGTGGACTCGGTGGCTATCGGTAGGACTGTCAGCACTAGCTGACCTACATAGCTTTGTCGATAGTCGATAACTCGATAGAGTACTAAGGTTCCATTCGACAATCGTGTACGGGGTAAGCGACACTAATGAAATCCAGCTGCTGGATTTCAATCCGTAGACGAGTCTCGTACAAAGAGAGAAATCCTAGAATACACACCAGGGCCAGCAGAAAGACAACGTGCCCAGATCATGGGTCATCTTACTCAAACCTCCACCACCAGCTTCTCTGCACTGACGCCCTGTTTCAACACATCCAATCCATTCTGGAGAGCTCCCAGTCCACCGTCTAGCACCTTGACCTTCGGGCTCGGAATATACTCCCTGCTGACCAGCCTCGCCTTCAGCCATCCGTGGAATATCTGCCGCGTGTATTCGGCCCGCTCCTTCTCGTCGAACGGCAGCATAATGAACTTGACAGTGACACCATCAACCTGAGGATATTCCTGGGGAAGAAGCGGCGCAGACGCCAGTGTGGCACCTCCGTCAGTGTTCAACGTCTTGAGGATATCCTGGTTAGGCTTCAATGGACCAGTTGCTAGAAAGCCCATCTGAAGACTGACGCCGTCTTCCTTAACTGCCTTGACCACCGTCTCTTCGACATTCTTAGCCTTGTAGTCGAATACTTTGCTAGCGCCTAAACTCTTAAGGTACTCGTGGTGCTGGGGACTGGCAGTCGCATAGACGACCAGACCCAGAGACTTGGCCGTCTGGATCGCAGCTGTGCCGATACTGCTGGAGCCACCCCAGATTAGGACGCCCTTCTTGTCCTCAGGTGCATACTGGGTGTCCATGGGGACACCGAGCGTGTACCATCCCGCCCAGGATGTTTGGACCGCCATAGGCAGCGTGCTCGCCTCGGGGAAACTGATCGAGTCCGGCAGGGCCATGACGCTGTTGAATGGCACCAGGACACGCTCCTGGAAGGCACCGTAGTTGGCGGCCCCTTTATACTGGAAGGAGGGCGCAAAGGCCGCGACGCGGGTTCCTGGCTGGGGAGCATCCGCGGGCACTTCCAAGCCGACGGAGGACAACAACGCCTGCCACGTCGGAGCCCAAGACGGCAGGGAAACTGGCGATACTGTAGCCCGTTGTGCGCAGTACCCAGTCAAGCGGGTTCAGTGCGAGGGCTTTGCCTCGATGAGGATGTCCTGCGGACCCGGGGTCGGCGTGGGCCGCTTGGCAACCTCGAACGGTTTGCCGGGGGCAACGAGGAGTGCGGCCTGGTGTTCGGGGATGCTGGATAGAGTTGTATTGAAATGAGAGGTATAGAGAAGTGTGAAGTCAGGTGAGGTTGAAGACGGAATAGGTAGATAGATGGATAGTCTTGGCAATTTGAAGCTGAAGCTGAAGCGATAGATATCAGTGGTCTAAGCTCAAGAATGTATTCAGCCAAGACGAGAGAGTGGCTCTATTCATATCTCGTTGTGAGGACTGCTTCAGCCCCCGTCCTTCGAGTGGGGTATCCAATGCGGATGTATAGTTCTGACTCAGCTGGAACACAACTCTAAGTCAAACTGAAGTTCATTGGGATCGAGGATCTGTCATGGTGAAGACGAAGAACAATCGGAGGATCGGAGACTCGGTCTTTATGTTTCTTTATCTCCCTTAATTCCTTCAAGTCCTCCCCTCACGTGGCAATCCCACTCCATTGAATCGCCCCATTTGGACATTAGCTCAGACATAACCAGCCAGGCACAAATATCCTTCTGCATACATATGTACTCTAGTTCATGTGCCCCTCTCCTGGATTGTCTTTTCTATCATAACGGTCCATCATTGCGGAGAACCACGCTACGCCGCAGCCCCAGGAGTCCCAGTCTCGCACCAGTCGACGCAGAAATAAACCACAGCTATCCTACACGCTGTGCAGAAGAAGAAAGTAGGCAGTCAATTCTTCTTGATTCACGCTTCCGGGTCTCGGGGTTTCCGGACTTAGGTCGTCCGACATTTGGCCCCAACTTACTCGTTTACTCACGCCTGGACAGACCTGTGCCCGCCGCGGACTCTCTCTGTCCTGTGCCTATGTTCGTGATACCTTATACTGATTTCTGTATGTGATGTGTTGTTCGCGGTAATGTATCTGGCCGCATCCTACTGTTGCAAACTGTTACTCTGCTGCCAGACCCCAAACATCTTGTGCAGACCTATTACGAGAGAATTGTACAGTATCTAGTCCTAGGTAGGTATATAAAATGCGTTCCCTATACCATCAAGACACTTCCACTCTATCTGCATATTAAGTACCTCCACAGTAAAGACACGCAGGTCGAGACATAGACTCGATTGGGCGTAATTGTATGGTACAGTTAGCCCTGCACATGGGCTACCATTGCGACCCTCACATCTCCTTGATTCAAGAATAGAATAATATAGAATGATCGTCACCTGTCCCGCTGTGCTACTCCTAGTCCTAGTCCTAGTTCTGAAGAATATCTGAGAATTAGGTAATCACGAATCAACCCAACCCCAATCCAAGCTCTCCAGGCCGAGCTGCTGCAATGAGACTGCGAAAGTGAAGGGCCGCCTCCGTCCCACTGAGACGGAGGAGGTTGTTGGGTGTGATGGATGCTTCCAGGCCCATTTGAGACAATTCCGATTAGCACTGATTCTAAGTAAACAGCATATGTGTGGGAAAGAAAGACTTGGTTTAATGGTGACTTGGCGAGGTGAGGGGACATGGGCAGCCTGACTCATAAACTATCACTTAGGCATCAGTGGTTTCCCCGTCTTTATCCTTCTACAGCCATCAAGATTGGAGAAAAACTTTTCCCTTGATTTTTCAGTAATGTCTGGAAATTTGGGAGAATGACGAGAAAATTATGATCACCAGGATTGCCGTACTCCATGGAGATATATATATATCTTATTTTATCTTGAACCAATGGAAAGGAAGTGTAAACTCCATCTGGTTGTTTGAAGGGGCACGAGCCTGCCTTTAGCTAAATTTAGTCAAGTTGAAGTTATTAGCAGTAATTTATCAGTACAACTGCAATTATCAACAGCAATATTTGAAAAAAAAAAAAGCAATAGTCCCAAGAAGAAAATCAAGTAAATTTATTCGAGGAATAAAAAATAATTTACATGCAACAGCTGGGATTCGCTGGTGGTCACCCACCCAACTACTAACCAGCCGGCGTGTGGCTTAAGTACGGCTGAGCGGACGGGAAGCCCTGTTTTCCACACCCTATGGTCGCATGTACTTGAAATCGCTTGTGAATGGTTTATATTGGTATCTAGGTAGTATGACAGGTAAGAGACGATGGAAGTAGCATGTCTCCTTGATAAAATGAAAAGACCCTCTGGTTGCTTACAATAATGGTCTTAGGACCGTCTACTGTGAAGAAAACTCACAAATCACAAAGATTCAAGAAGATCATTTTTTTAAAAAAAAAAAAAAGAAGAAGAAGAAAGAAAGAAAAGAAAAAGAAAAGAAAAAGAAAAGAAAAAGAAAAGAAAAAGAAAAGAAAAAGAAAAGAAAACACTTCCCGAATCCCCTACACATACAATCACCAACCTAATCAACCCCCATACCTTAGTTCTTCGCCTGCAGATGTTGACAACCCTACACGTTGCTCCTCGTCGTTTGGCTTGCCTTTTTGCTTTTCATCCTTGCCTTTGTCTTTGTTGTCGCTGTGAAGACGACATTTTCCCTCGCATGGCACTTTCCATAGTACATTACGCGCGCGTCTTTTCATCACATGGCTCGTCCTTGGCGAAGTCGCACCGGTTGATTCCTTTTCTCTTGCAACCACATCCTTCGCAGGTTCTAATCGTGTTATAGCACATCTGCGGGTTATCAGGCCTCAGCATTTGTATGTCGCGAGAGAGAGAGAGAGAGAGAGAGATTTATCTTGACAATAGTTGGGGTAAACCTAATTTCTTAAGTTTGGTATTGATAAATTGCTTAAGGTGCAGCTGTCTGCGAGTACGAAGTAGCAAGTCGAGGGACAGATGGATGCCAGACATTAGGTCTCAAATCGTCTTACCAAGGACCGTAATATAGAAATGTTGCGACGTCTTGAGAGGCTTTCTTGGTTAAACAATCAAGTTATCTGATTTTTCGAAGAAGTGGAAGTAGTATTCAAAGGCAATAGATCAATCCAACCCAGCAGGAAGAAGATAATGCTTATAGCCGTGTAGTTTCAATAGTGGGTCAGATTTGATGTCATATCATACAGTGGTAGCAGATATGACTCAGAAGGATCAACATGAATGGATCAACTAACTGTTACAAACCACTCAGTTCGATACCATCTGGATGGCCATAAAAATCCTTCATCCAGGGCGATTGGCTGGTTTATATAGACTAGATCTCATTGTTCGAACAAGTCGAAATTATCTCCATTGCCAGCGATCCTACGTAAAAAATTCTTTGAGTCTTTATCCTGATGGGCAAGTATGAAGTATACACTTGAATATGGGAATTTGACAGTGGTAAATGTCCACGGTAACTGTTCGAGCCTATGTTGAAGATAGTAGGCTTTGAGTACAGGGGAAACAAACACAATGGAATCTCTATTATGAAACCTTAACTCTGTCGCTTTCTCTGCAGGCTCCTTCTATTCTAGTGTGCTAAGTAAATAATATTTTTATTTAAGAAAAATGGTAGCCAGTATCTGTGGCCTTCTTAGTATTTATGTGACTTATTGAGAATGTCACTATCTATGTTGTGACAGAAGCAGCACCTTGAGTAGTGAATTAACACAGTGAATCATCCGCAGTGAAGACTAACCTTCCTTGCACACATCACTGTAAAAGCACCAGATATAAGCACTCCAATCTACATAGCCCCTATTGGCAAGAGATATATCTACATTAGGCTATTAGCAAGGGATACCTATATATCAGTGAGGGATAGATACTGTCTGGAATGTAGATAATAATAAACACTGCATAACCAACACAAAAAATATGCTAAAGTATCTCATACGGCATATGAGCAGGGAGCCCACCTCGGAAGCAGATGATAAAAACTACCTAGGTACTTATTGTTGGCGGACTACTTGATACCTAGTTTAGACTCACCAAGAAGCAGGTGCCATGGCACTTCTTTTCGGTCGGATATGCAACACTTATATATAATAGATATATAATAGGCAGGCCTGGTGACCAAGAGTCCCAGACACAGGACAGGTATTTTCTCTTCAAAGTTCAAACCAGTAGAGTCAAGCGAGACCTGTAAGGCTTGTCTTAATCCAAAAATATTATTCATTACTACTGCGATAATATGCCACTTCTGGTAATAATTAGACAGACATATATGTATGTGTGTGTATCCTGTCCATTTATATATAGTCCAATTCGGCTCCCTTTGAAGTTAAAAAAAAAAAAAGAGAGAGAGAGAGATAAAGAGAGAGGCTTTCTGGGGAAAAGGATTACTGACTAATTTTTCCTTCAATTTAGTAGTCACATCACAGGAAGAAGGGACTCCCCAGAACCCCCCAGATGAATTCTCTACGGACGCATGGCATTATTGGGATGTGTTTTTCAGACCACGCCAGAGTTCACCAATCTAGATTATGTGCATGCGGTGCCATCATTATAAAGACATAGGTATTTGCTCCTGGGTTCTGCAGTGGTAGGCGTACAGGGTGACCTACGCAAGGCCGCGCGCGGGTTTGATTCCCACCATGGAGTTTGTTCCTACCAAAGGATCGATTTGCTTAGGGCATGATACTCCTTGGTTCTCTCCTATAATATTCAATGCGTGGGGCCCACATACTACTAATATAGGTTTAGGGCATAGGGGCGCATACATTCATAATAGACAAGTTTAGATATATAGGAGCTTGTGATATTAAATGGTCTGACTTCCCTCCGTTATTAAAAAAAAAGCTTCATGTCCTTATTAGGTCTTTTTTATAGGGGTATGAAATGGGTTGACTAAGAAAAAAATTAACTAGGAGCGATAAGAGGGTAGGAGTGTCAGTAGTACTACTACTCTTAAGGGGGATTCCTCTTCTAAAAAGGGCTGACACACCACCCTAGAGGAACAATAGTTACCCATGCTATAGAGAGTCTCCCGTATCTCCCCTTGTAGAAGGATCAAGAAAAATCTCCTCAACAAAAAAAGATATTCGCAAGGACATTTAGGAACAGCCGAACGCGGGGGTCGAACCCGCAGCCTTGCGGTGGGTCTCATTTAAGAGCCGCACGCTCTACCGATTGAGCTAGCCCGGCAGATGCTTGATGAGGCGGAGAGATAGATAGATAGATAAATAGACGTGAGAGGTGAAGATGAAAAAAAAATCAACTAAAAGGGTTAGGTAGGTAGGTACATACGTACCCTAGGTGGGTGGCCGGATCAGGTGCCGTGTCTGCCGCAGACTAACTAGGGGTTGTGAATTAGGGCTCTGGCTTAGGGCTTAGGGCTTAGGGCCCCGATTAGGGTTCTCTGTATAGCTTCTGCTCCCTCTGCATTGAATTGCGATGACCACCGCGGATTCTGATTATTATACATACTTTTAGTTCGCACTGCCTCTAGTAACTACTAACAGATCAAAAATGCGAAGGTTGCAACAGAACATCCTTGGAAGATTCTGTCAATTCGAAGGCGCAAGCACTCCTTGTTCATCACATAGTTATGGCCCCAGGCTACTTACTCTCTCCACCTCCGCGGACTCTGGAGGATCTCACCTACCCCCAAGATAAAGATATCGGATACTTCTCACAATCCTGGTTGGTAGATTTGAAATCTGACTGGGATCCTGCTCCACGTGGCGGCTGCGCGTTTTAAATAGATTAATAGCTCTCTGGCTATCCTTCAGTCCAACACATGCTGATTGTACTTATCTGTTAATACCAATCTATCCTTACTTATCTGAAATCGTCTATCTAAATTACATACATACAGCCTCATTAAACCAAACCACCTTTAATATGTGCATGTACTTCCTAGCCTTCTTCCTCCTCATCCTCCTCACCTTCCAAATCGCCTCCACGGCTCCTCTTCCTCTTCCTATTCTCGACCCCCCTGTTGATCCTGGTATCACTGGAGGCAACGACACCGACCCGCAAGCATGTGAACAGCTCATGGCCGAGATAGCACAGGCACTTGAAGAAATGGCCCAGGCGGCGACGTCGGCTATGTTGGAGCAGGTAATGTTTTGCCGCAACTAGTATACCAGGAATCTTTTTTTTTTTGATTTTGTAAAACGCTGACTGACTGACTTGCTCCATCATCACCAGAGGCCACTCTTTGCCGATTTCGGTATACCTGGAATAGATAAAGGGCTATGAATATCAATATTATTATCGAAATGACTGTGGGAATCAGCCAAGTGACGGTTCGTGCTTTTCGACGACCCCGCGAGCGGCGCTGCATTTCGGGTCGGGAATAGGGCTTGGTCGGCCTGGTAGCTGCCACTGTTGAAATTGATGCGTTGGGTATGACTACTTCTTCCTTTCCGTTGGGCACCGCGCTCGCTGTTATGCCATTGCAGAGATTGTCGATACAATAGTCACAAGGGTGCAATTCCTCGGTGACTTTGGAACATTGAGGCCCAGTGCACGTATGATGGAGGCCATGGAGACATGTCTTGGAGGCTGTTTGGTTATGGCCCAAGATCTGAGATGAGAATAGCCAGAAGAGAAGAGATAGAAGCAGGAGTGAATGCATCATGTCGGACAACAAAATAATGCAATATTCTCAAGAAAACTCCAAGACTCGGCACGGATTCAACTAGAAGTTTGTTTTCTTGTAAGCCTACGCTGGGTGCTGGCGATTTCAAAAATGGATCGCAGGTGTAGAAAATGGATCGCAGTAAGACCCAACAGAGTCAAGTATCCAGGCTTGACAAATTGTTTTAAATGAGCAACATAACCGGTTTATGAGGACTGTAGACATGTAAAATCTCACAGATATACGATCTGCAGATCCTTAACACTTGCAAACTAGATCCCATATTCTTTTATACAGTAGCCGCCACTTTCCTGACCACCCTTGTTGAAATGACCTCAAAGAGAGAGTTAACTTATCGAATGACCCAGAAGTAAGATTCACGGTTTCCCATTGTCGATCAAATCTGCTCTATACTTACATTGCATTGTAGCCCTACGGACAGTCTAGTCCGCATGCCAGGCCCTGACTCTGTACGCCATACTTCCGAACGAAGATCAGAGGCAATCTATTTTTGTTCCCTCTGCGGCAAACCCAGATCGGCAAGCTACCACGCCAGACACCCAGTCCGTCCCGGCGAGCAGCCTGTTCCTGGCATTTGTTCGAGGCCGCAGTGTGTCAGGGCTAAGAAGAACCACCCATCGAACCCCTCGGTACCACCGGTGATCAAAGTCATCTGCGAGGTTCATCATCGTTACGATCCAGAAGCACCGAATCCATCTCCTGCGTCGCCTTATCCTATGTTTGAACTACCGGGAGACGGCATTCAGAGGGAAAAGATCAAGTGTGCACCCAACCCACCATAT
>NW_027192404.1:377278-384397 GCF_041956645.1 Rasamsonia byssochlamydoides | reverse complement strand
GGGGGGGGGAAGAGAGAGAGGTTTAAAACAAGCCTGTTTTCTCATTTTCTTCCTGTTTTTTTTTTCTCATGTTCTACTTAGGAATTCCAGTACTAATAGTTCTAGTCAAAATTCAGGGCATCCTCTCGTTTTCAGTCGACTGTATATACATAACTTGCAAAAGTTTCTAGAAAGAAAGAAAACGATGAAGAAGGAGAAGACCCTCCTACAGGAGGTGAGAGGGGGGAGGGAAGGGTAGGAGATCCTCTATATTCGAAACCTACCCAAGTCTCTACCTACTAGTGAAGCCTTCCCCAATGATTCATTCATCTTCTGGGAAGTGGGAAGCCTAGTCTTTACAGTGACTGACTGGTTCATAGCACATTACATATTCACTACATGTATTTGTTAGAGTAGGTGAATTATTCAATTGTACTGTACTGAGTCAGATCAGAGCCTAGAATTCTAGGTCAGGCCTTTGTTGTGGAACATAATTACTGCATGTAGGAATGATATGATACGGAAGCCGTACGCTAGTAATTAATTAATACGCCTATCAGCAGTGATGAGAGCTATATCAAAAAAAAAAAGAAAAGAAAATGGATTTTTGTTATGTTTGTCTGATGCTCGCATGTGAGTGCTTTCAGGTTTAGAATTAACTAGTATTACTTCATTCACATTGGTCCCAAATGAGGTAATGCTACAATAATACCTAGGTACAGGATTCAAAGTGATGACACTCAAGGATGTGTGAATCATGTGATGATGCTATCTTCTGATGCTATCTTCATTAAACGTCATGATCGCCATCCACTCAATGAAAACAAATTAGAAACCACTTGAAGAAAAAGAGAAAAAAAAAGAAAAAAAGAAAAATACCATGTTCTGCCCAACAGATCGGATTCATTGCGGTGGGTGTCAAATGACAAATGACAAAATCCTCATGGGGACCAGAAGAAAAGGAGACAACATTCTCGAATCGGGTAACTTGATAGTGTCTTATCAAGTACACAAAGATGTCCACCCCCAAGACACACCTGAAAGCTTATGGATACCAGATCAGTTGATGTTGAGTTTGTGAAACAGGGACATACCCGTGGCAGGCAGAAGTCTACAGCAAGACTGTTCACTTGCTAAAAATCAGAGACCTGGCAAAAAGATTATTGGCAAATCTCTCAGCAGGCCTGTATGAGAAGTGATGAAAAGCGCGGCCCGTTGGCAGTCTCCACTGGCCAACAGATGGATCACTGTCAAAGTAGCTGCGACGACCGCCGTGACTGGGTTCGCAGCAATGGCACGGTACGGGTCCGAAATTGGCAAAATTTCCAAATTGTTCCTTTCGATCTCCAACGACATATGATCGCAAATTCGCAATGACATTGCCCAAGAGCAGTGTTTTCGTCTCGAAAAGAGAGTCATCTTCCACAGCGCGGGCTGGTCCTCTAAGCATCTTGCGCCTTGCAGCCTCCTCCTGAGCAATAGCGAGGACTTGGTGACGGAATGCCTTTTCTCCTCGACCATCACTGTGAAACCAACGATCTGCTTCCAGCAGTCTCTCGGTAGCAGCCGAAGTGCGGCCCGTGGAAAACGAAGCGAGCTCCCAGATTTCTCGGCCCCTTGGATGGGCAAGTCCTGGAGGGGGACGCTTAATGCTTCCATCAACTCGCGGCACCTCAGTAACACTGAGCCCTTCCAAGTTTTTCCCGCCTTTCTTGGCCAGATCCGATGAAAAGATCACTCGTTGTGATTTAGACCTTGACTGAAATCCTTCGAAAGGAGGGAGCGAAGAACCCTTGGATACATCTGAAAGGGAGTCGCTCTGGGAGCCAGGAAGATTGCTTTCCTGCTTACTCCTGAAGGGATCATAGGAATTGACGCGCATCGATGACGTGTCGTTTTGCCGAATCGGGGATCCCAGCTCTCTTTTTGTCAATACCGAGGCTCTCTTCGGCACAAATGGATCATCCAGTGCAATCTTGCCCTTATTCGACTTCGAATCTTCGACCACGCTATTCAGATATGCAGTCATCTCACGCTTTGCGTCGTATGATTCTGTCTTTTTGGACATGTTTCGTTCCTCGCTACACTTGGCAATCGCCTCGATAACATTTTGTGAGGGCGTGGAGAGCCCGCGTTGATGAGATTGAGGCCTCGCGTCAGTCCAGGTTGGATTCTCATCCATCGTGGATAATCCAGGATCAGCGTTAAGGCGACCATTCACACGTCGAACAGGTGTCTGTAAGCCATAGCGAGGATCTGGAGTCTCGGGCAATGGAGCCTGGATCTGTGCTGGATGATTGTGAAAACCAATCTGCCCGTACTGCTGGGGAGGATAGATGAATGGATCAGAGGTATCGGGACCCTTCAGGTGAGGCATCTCGGAAGCGACCTGATAGTCTTGGAAGTATGGATAAGACTGGACCGCTGTCATGAACAGCCTGTCATGCTGGAAGAAGTTGTTCTGCTGAATGCCTCTGTAGGCAGTTTTCTCTTCCTGCTTGGTAGGGCTGACATCCTGTGGTGCCAGTGGACGATCAATATCGCGATGTTTTCCTTCATTTGGTACAGGCACTTCATAGCGTTGAGACATAGAATTGTTCCCGATATCCTCAAGGACACCGAAGTGACCTAAAGGGTTCCTCTGAATGTGAGTAACCATCTCATGAAACCAGGGCCTATTCTCCATGTTTCTGATGTTCCTCTCCGACGATCCATTGAGCACAACGGACGTGGTTGCGGTTGGAAGAGGGTGCTGGGTAAGCTTCGACTGTGGAGTATCCAAGTGAAAGGATGGAATGAACTGAGTCCCGGGTCGTCTGACGGGTGGCTTATTTGTCTCAGGTTCAACTGGTTCCGAAGACTCTTCGACATCAGTGAGTGGAAACGGCTTCCACGGCTTTGTGCCTTTGTTTCGCGAGTTGTTTCTGCTGGACAACGCTCCCAGAGATATGGGTCGAGACGACGGAAGCTCACTAAGATCACTCAGCTCTCCATTTCTATATCTGGCTCTGGCAGCAGTAGCAGCATTCAGTTCTGCTGCACGAGCTTGTGAAGTCAAAGATGGTCCATAGGGCGCCATATCTGACGTGTACAGCGATGAGACTGAAGATGTGGAGGCTGGCGTCGTTTTTGATGGAGCAACAGATGACGCCCGATCGAGAGCTGCTGGTTCTGGATGAGGGATTGTAGTGGTCGATATTGGATGCTGGAGGGAATAAGACCTCCGGCCTCGAAAATGGGAAGCAGAAGACGAAGATGGTTGGAGAGGGAGGGAGGATGAGTAGGAGGGGAGATCGTTAGATTTATCTGGGGTAGGAGTCTTGACTGGAGGCTGAAGTATTGATGGGGATAATGGATCAGGATAAACCTGAAAGGATGCACAAGTCCTGTCAAGGGACAGGAGCGATGGTGGACTAGGAAGATGGAGGCGTTCGTGAGAGGGGGTGAGAGATGAAGAGTCCCCTGATTCCTCACTTGCCCGGATCACTGGATGTCGCTCATCAACAAAGCATGGCGTGTACTCCCCAATCTCTGCAGCAAAGAAACCCACAGGTGCCCTCCCTGGAGCCATTGTATCAACTGTTATCGGTTCCCTCTTCCTGCGGGCTCTCTGTCCTAAATCATCATGCCATGCTTGTTAGCGTACACACAGCTATCAAAAAGATTTATCTTGTCCTCTCCATTAGCCAAAACAGACATCGTCAATGGAAGAGACTCACGGCGACGGTTCTTTTTTGGCTTTACACCCTCAGGCATCTTGAAACTTCTCCCACTTTACTCACTACAGGACCTTTTGTCCCATGTGGCAGTGGTCATTAAGTCAAACTTTTCGCAAGCCTTGCGATTTAGGTTGAACAAGGCAGTCTTGAGAAGTGTCTTATTCACATGCCTTCACCGATAGGAACCTTTTTTTTTTGTCTCTTGAAGCCTAGCTTGTCTCTTTAGAGTTGGGAATTCCCACCTTCCTTGTGAACTGTCCGCAGCCAGAGAGAGAAAGCACAGCCCAGAGTCTGGGTCATCCCATCTATGCTAAGTAAGTCCACTGACAAACCTCTTTCCCAAGAGCTGGAATGCACTGTTCAACCATGCTCTAAATATTTCATTTCCCCCTTTCCTTTTTCAGTAGTGATACCATGAAACCTTTGGAAAATGCAACGCACAACGCTAACTTCATTGCTCTTAATAAACCAGACCCCATGACACTATAATACGTCTCTCCATCCTCAAGTAGCAGGAAGCGCCTTCGAAGGATCCCCACGTTGAGTCGTGAAGTGGAATTGACATGAGGACTTGGAGTGAGCACTTGCTCGGAATATGAAATTCGACAGAGACCGGGACTATAAACAGATATATTATTGACGTTGACTGAGGTGCTACCAATAACTGGTGCCTCTAGACTAAGCAGTACTGCACTGAATTGCAAGTCCTCCGCATGCTTAAAGATGTCTTTTATCAACTGAGCCTGTTTCTGTCAGTGACTTCAAGTCCAAAATTTGCTTTCCGGATTTCTACCCAGTGCTCAAGAATCGGACGGGTTGCATTGTTTGTTAGGTACAAGGACCATACAGCTCTTGTATCTGGTAAATTGAAGGCTCCGGTCAAGTACTGGATGTTTTCAATTTGGATTAGATGTGGATAAAGATCCTTTGATGTAGACACTTTCACGTTGTGGTGATTGTAAGTCTGGTTGTAGTAGGTAGGGACCTAGGTAGGTGTGGGTTCATTCCCATTGTCATTCAAAGTTCAATCCACTCGAGCCAAGCGAGGCCTGTAAGGCTTGTTAATCTACAATTGTTGGCCATGGCCATCAATCATTGATCTTCTCTACATAAAGCAATGTTCACTTTACCAGCTTCATCTTCTTTCTTACACTCTCCCTTTCTTATACTGTGGTTATTCCAGAGTTTTCCAATCTCCAATCTACAACCTACAGTCACCTGATTAGTCCAGTAAGGTAGCAGCCGCCTCTAAGGGCCTGTCGCGCCAGTCAGCCAGCTTTCTCACTATAGTACCTAAGCCGTATCTCATTATCATGATACAGTACATTTTTCAAGGCTATTCTGACTTTGAGACACGAGTCACTTCTTGTCGAAGCCTCTTCGGGGTCAAGATATTTAGTGTTCAATGTCCGACAGAGCATATGAACGATATTCAACAAGTCATATGGTACTATACATACATACATACATACATACATACACGACAATCACAAAGCAGGGACCAAAAACATTCATGAAAGACGTCGTCAATCCATCACCGCATCACGTCCATCATTAAGGACGTTTGAAATACATTCCTGTTGTGTAATTCAATAGCGAGTATCGTATCCACCCACGGTGCGGCTGTTGTCGAGATCGGAGTCAACGCGAGGGCCGAGCTTGTTCGCGATCTTCGAGTCGTGGAGGCCAGAAGTCTTCTGGGTGCGTTCTGAGCCTGAATTGGCGTAGCTGCTGCTTGCGGGCGCGTTTCCACCGAAGTTCTGGTGGCGAGTACGGTTGTCCAGGTCCGAGTCAACTCTCTGATCCAGCTTGTTGGCAACGTTGAAGTCGTAAGGGCCGGCATTGGTGGAGCGAGTGCTGTAGATGTGGCTGTCTCCAGCAGTCACACCGCCAGTGGTGCCATAGTTGTCTGCAGGAAATTAGACACTGTTTTCTTTGTCGAAAGCCATATTTCTGGAAGGCACGTACCCCTGTCGCTGTCGACGCGTGGATCGGCCTGGTTGGCCAAGTTGGAGCTGTGAGTCCCGGTAGTAGTCGTGCCGGTGCCATATCCACTGTTGTATGCACCAGTGGTTGTGCCGCTTCCATAGTTGCTATCAGTGCTGTAATTGCTGCCAGTCACTCCACCTGCAGCACGACGGTCGTCTGCGTAGTTGTCAGAATGTTCTATTGAACTAAATTCAACGTGGGGGAGATCAAACTTACCGAGGTCACCAGCTTCGTTGGTAAGGTTAGAGTTGTAAGATCCGGCATTGGTCGATCCGGTGCCATATCCATCATATGTGCCGGTGGATGCACCAGTGCTCGTGCCAGAAGTTGTACCACTTCCATAGCGGTTGTCTATGTGTCGTTAGGATGCTTACAAAATTCGATTACTTCAGATGGTAACTAGGAAGCTTACCACGGTCACTATCCACAAAAGGGTCGAGCTTGTTAGTAACGTTGGAGTCGTGCGGGCCATTATGTGTAGAGTGAGTGAGGTGCTTCACGGCATCCTTGACCTTGTGGATGAAGTCAGACATGATGGGCAGGTATTGTTGAAAAGTATTGAGATGAGATGATATAAAATGCTATGCTTCAATTGATCTTGATCTGGTCTATTCCAACGTAGACGATTCGAGAGCGAGCAAAAGGTTCTTTATATACCTTTTATTCCCCAAGCAATTACATCCTTTCAAAGCTTTGTTACGACATCTGCTGGTGTATGTGCCTCAAGCGGACAGTACAGTGGAAAGAGGCCATGTGAGTATTGAAAGAGCTCCATTATTGGGTGCGAGTTAGGGCATTACGTCCCGGTTCCAGCTTCCACATCCCATGAGATACGGCATGCGGTTTGCGAGAAACTCAAAATACCACATCTGCGGGGAATGCTCATCGTTTTGCAGTGTTGAGTTACTAAAACCTGGAGATGAGCCAGAAAGATGGAGTGGGAAACCATGGGTGGACATCGGATGGTGGTGTCATCTGTCGTCATGGATGTGACAGCCGCACCAGCCACAACCGAGATCCTCCATGCGCCACAGCTTCTCGAACCGCCTGGATCCAGCTATTATAATCCTCCATCAGACAGCTTTGGAATCTGGATCTGATCTCAACAAGGTTACGGAACACCTGCAAACATTATGCAAGCTGTCTTTCTAGGTAAGCCAATTGGCAAAGATAATAAAATGGTAACATTTGGTGAAGCTGGTAAACCTGTGGCCCTAGCCTCAGGATCCCTTTTTTTCCGGCCAAGAAAGCCTGTGTTCTTTTTGAGCCAAAGAGCGGGCATGTCACGGACTGCAGAACTGATTAGTCCAATGTATGGCATTCGATTTCGTGTAACCCCCACGACTTCTGTCTTCCATTTGCAAGTGTATAGCTGTAGCATAGTGGCATCAATACATTTAATATCGCCTTCGAATATACGTACACCTGGCCA
>NW_027192404.1:357098-377175 GCF_041956645.1 Rasamsonia byssochlamydoides | reverse complement strand
CCCCCCTGTCACCAACAGACCTCATTCCTTCCACCACGTCACCCCTCCTTTGATATTTCTTTTCCTTTCTTGATTCTCCTGTATTGTCCACTATCCTGAATCTCTTCCTCCTTGTTATTATTTTCTCGATGAGCGGCCCTCCTCCCTGTCCAGTCAGGCCCTTTGCTTGGTCGTAGGATCGAACTTAGAGTTCACTGTCTTATCTCTGGTCAACCTTGCTAAGAGATCATCAAGATGCGCCCACCACGGCTTTTACTTCTCCTATTTTGCTTTATCTTCCTTCCGATCCTCCTTACCTGTCTCTCTCTCATCACCGCCGAACCTCATCGTGGCGCCGACGCTAACGCTCCTCTCGCTGGTCGAACGAGCCGGTTGCGCGCCCTATTCTCCTTCAACGCTCCTGCCTCCCTTTTCCCCCCGTCAGCCATCATCAGTCTGACTGATGACAACTCGACATTCTTCCTGGCCCGACCTGCAGCGTTTGGCCCGTTGTTACCCGCCAAGGGACTCAGTGGTCAGCTTTGGATAGGAAGCGGCTTTGGCGATGACACCCTCCGGAAAGGAGACGCTACCGCAGGCTCCGAGGGAGAACTCGGTTGCTCGGATGTCCCGGGGTGGGGGGAGAAAGATAGCCAACTGAAGCAAGATAAGGGAACAAAGGAAACGGAAAAGAAATCCAATCCTCAACCTGTCACCAACCATCCCAGTGATGCCGGCCACTCGCTCAACCGCAGGAGCGATCCTGCCTCCGAGTCAGCCGGACCTAAAGACGGCAATGTTGAGAATCCCCCATCTGCCGATGACGGGACGGACGACCATTTGCACCACCCGCTCCCAGGGTCGACCTTTCCTGACCCGAGCAATTCCAACGGCGAGAAACCGACACATGCAGATATACAGTCTCTACAAGAAAGTGCAGAGATTGCGGGCAAGATTGTACTATTGAGTAGGGGCGGATGTGGCTTTCTAGAAAAGGTCAAATGGGTTCAGCGACGAGGCGGGGTGGCCCTGATTGTTGGAGATGACACGAAAGGAGGCAGTCTTGTCACGATGTACGCTCGAGGCGATACTTCAAACATTACGATCCCTTCTGTTTTCACCTCCTATACTACGGCGCACCTTTTGTCGTCGCTTATCCCACCCCGTGAAAAGTCACGCTCAGACGATGCTCTCAAGATTGGTCATGGAGAAAGCATTGTTAAGAGCTCTACGAACAAGGGGAAACAGGGATCCGGTTCGAGTCCCACCACCAAGGCCACTTCCACTCCGACATCTCAGCGCACTTCCAAGCAAGATGGAGCCCTTAGTGACGCGTCCAGCGCCTCTGATGCAGGTTCTGGTTTTCTACATACCGTCCTGTCTTTGGTGGGGCTGGGAAGTGACAAGGGCTACGGCTGGCACCTACCTGAGGATAGCCGCCGGCCACCAAGCAGTGGAAGTATTGACTGGGTTCTGGTTGATGATTGGGAAGAGGATGAAACTTCCGGCAAAGTTAAGGGATCAGCCGATACCAAGGATAGCAGCAAAAAGGGCGGTGCCCAGCAGAACGAGTCGAAGAAATCAGGGAGCAAGCCAGCTAACTTTGATGGAGACGGCTTTGAAATTGGAGTGCAAGATTGGCGGGATCCGGATCTCGTACCTCCAAAGAGCTCTTCACTGCCGAAGCCTAGCACTGGTCCAGGAAAGAAAACCCAGGGGGATAACGGTCATGACGGAAACAAGAATTCGCAGTCCGGCTCACGCCTCAAGGGCGGCAGCATCACCCCCGGGAGCGGCGAATACGCGCGGCCTGACAAGTCTACTGGCAAAAGCGACAAGAAAGGTTCGGATAATGCTGGGGTTAATGCGAAGTCCGGGAGCTCGCAAGTGGAAGAGAACTGGTTTTCCAGACACTTCCACTGGGCTCAGGATACCGATCCTGAACCTGAAAGCTCCGCTACAACGCAAGGAAGCCGACAAGATGGGAAAGATGGAAAGAGCTCCCAGAGCTCTACCTCTGCCGATAAATTGCCTGGAGAAGGGGACCCTGATTTTGACGGACACGAGGACCTCTGGGTTACCCTGACGCCAACCAGCATGTCGACCAGCCCATTCTTTGACACACTGCTAGTATTGGTAGTGAGTCCCTTGATTACGTTGACAGTTGTTTACGCACTACTACTTATCCGGTCTCGTATTCGCCGACGACGATGGCGGGCGCCAAAATCGGTGGTTGATCGACTTCCTGTGAGGACCTATCATACCATTCCGTCCCAGTCGTCGACAGCATCGAGCACTCCTCGGTCACCGAGTCCTGGATCTGCTACCTCCACATCGCCACTGCTTGGTTCGAGATCTCAGAGTGCATCCGGGCGAGCCCGGCCGCGCTCTCAGACCATATCAGGAGTTGTGAACCCGACGGAGGTGACGAGGGAGGCTGCGCCTTCGAGCGGAGAGAAGCAAGGCTCTGGCTCGAATTTGTGGCGGCGCAAATATACTGGGCGACAGGTTGAATGCGTTGTCTGCCTGGAAGAGTACATAGATGGGCAGAGCAGAGTGATGAGTCTCCCATGTGGTCACGAGTTTCACGCAGAGTGCATGTAAGTTTGCCCCCTTCTAACTATATCGTTGTCAAGGCTAACTATGGATGAAGCACGCCATGGTTGACAACGCGTCGACGGACTTGCCCGATATGTAAAGGAGACGTTGTGCGCTCCATGTCTCAGAGGGACTCGGGCGCCGTAGACTCCCGCGCCCAAAACGAACAAAATGCGGACGATACGCAGCCCCGTGCTTTTGATAGTCATAATGACTCAGCTTCTGGTGCCCTTCCGCCAGATGACTCGAGTCTGGAACACGGCGAGGGCCCAGATGCTCCTCTCCTTGCTGGCAACACGTCTTCCGCCCCGCAATCGAGTTGGCGGAACTTTGCATCCTTGAGCTTCTCTGCTCTCAGCGGTGATACAATCTGGCATTCAGCTCGCACTCATGGGAGCCGATAGACTATTCGCCTTTCCTCTCCTTTAATGCTGCGATATACGTTCTCCCGACATGGGCGTGTTATTCAACCTGTATTTAATTCTAGCGATCGTTTTGTGTGTCTACGTTGTTCACGGAAATGGCCTGGCGTTTGGCGGGTATGTTAGGTGTGCTGGTGAAAAGTCCAATCAGCACCTAGGATGGAGGTCCTGTAGGCAGCTGGCTTACGGCGTGTCATTCTTGTCATTGCCTTTTCTCTTTTGTGGATTATGTGACCCTCCAGTCGATACCATTGTTTGAACGTTCCCCTCTCACAGCCTTGGTCTTGCATATGCATATATCTTATGTTCCCGCTCATCGCACGAAAGATCATTGTTGTTGCTGTCTTGTCCAGTCGTTCAGTAGAATTCCAGTATGGAATAATGTACCACGTCAGAGTTGAAATCAGATCCAAAATAGAGTAGTGCAGTAGCAGCAGTCGTATCTACTACCTACCTAGGTAGGTAGTATTAGAGGTAGTAATAGTAGTAATAGTTGGAGGGTTGTGATTGGTCGAGTAGATGCCGAGGCGAGGTGCCTGACGTCATCACCGCCGGTTTGGAACTATGCATGTATACGGAGTACTCCGTATCTTATCGTACTCCAGTCCGTTAACACAGCACACTTGCTTCTCCTTCTCCAGTCTGAGTATAATTGTTGAATGATAGAAACAACTAGCCATTGCAATTTCAAAAATGGCAGACAAAATTAGAGCCGCTGCGGCGGCAGAAGCCATGCGCATCAGAGACTTGACAGCGGAAGCAGCCAGATCAGGCGCATATCTCTATCCATTCAAGGTAGGCAAGATCTATAATCACAGCGATGCAAATAATAACGTCTTCAAGTCTTTATCCGTATCTAGCTACTTGATCTGATTTGCTTCTCTCCCAGGGAATCCTCTACTTCCTCTCCCACCGCAGTCTCTGGCAGCCTCTCACCTCGCGGATCGGGCCCACCCTCACGCTCGGCCTCAGCGTCACCTCTGCCATGTTCTTCTTCACCTACATGCCGCAGGCCGCTATTCTGGCGTTTACGAGCGGGCCCATGGCGCCGATCTCTGCTGCGCTGCTCGTGCTGAGCGAGAGCTCGACCATCATCACCGCGCTGTCGCGGTGGTCCTGGTCTTCCTCCTTTTGGGTCGAGGACGGACTGGTCGATACGTTTGACGGGACGCTCGTCGCTAGCGGTCAGGAAGCGCTCGTCGCGGATGGGCGGCAGTTGTCGAAAGCCGGCAGCGACCCTGTCGGCCGGCTGGGGAAAATGCTCAAACGGCCCTTCAGCAGCAGCAGCAGACTGTGCTCGCCTTGCGCCCTCCTCCGCTCGCTGCTCTACCTCCCGCTGAATTTCATCCCCGTCGTGGGGACAATCATGTACCTCGTCGTCCAGGGCAAGAGGGTTGGCCCCGTCGCTCACGAACGGTACTTTCAGCTGAAAGGCTGGAACGCGAAGCAGAGGGATGAATGGGTTGAGAGGAATCGTGGTGCGTATACGAGGTGAACAAACCTATTTGAAATATTTTTTTTATGTTTCGACTACAAAACTGCAGATTTGTCTAATGTGATATTTTCTTCGCAGCTTCGGCATCGCCTCGTTCCTCCTTGAAATGGTGCCTTTTGCGTCGCTGGCGTTTTCGTATACGAATACCGTGGGTGCGGCGTTGTGGGCGGCTGATATTGAGAACAGTCTGCGCAAGCAGGCGCAGAAGGTCGAATAAGTATGGTCTGCCAGTCTGGTTTTGGTTTTGGTTGGCGTTTCTGTTTAATGGATAACGGTTGGATGCGGGTTTAGGGTTTTTGTAAAAGGGTTGTCTTCTGGGCTTACTGTACTGTACTGCTCTATTCCCAAGTAACAAAACAAGTACATAAATAAACTTGCATATTCATATTCTCTACTCTCTTCTTCTCTTGCTCTGAAAATGAAATTGTTTATTTACGTAGATACTTACGACGACGACAAAGATAAATAAACGAGATGAACGAAAAAAAAATCAATCAATCATGGCTGACTTTCTTTCGTCACCCCACCAGTCCACTTCCCATCCGCAGAGCGGTTCCATTCCACGGTGCCAAAGCTCTTCGCCCGCAGCATGGTCATCTTGAAGGATTCAAGTCGGGGCAGGTGAGCTGAGAGATCGGCCATGTCGGATGCAGAGGGGAACACGTTGTGGAGCTGTTCCTCCTTGGGAGAGGATGTGTTGGTAGAGTCGGAGGACTATTCACGAATTAGTGTTTGATGAGTCTTTTTCACTGGAAGAGGAAGATTGGAATAAATTTAAGTGACTCACCTCCTGCTCAAACCCATCAGGAACTCCCACAATCTCCACAATTTCCAAGTCCTTCCCACTGCTGCCATCTTTCCCTCCCCGGAGCGCCTCCAGAAGACTGGCCTTGGACGCCTCAGTCCCGCTGACAAGGACACTAGCACTCAACACGGCCAGCCCCTGCTGGGCCCGGACAATGCTCGCCAGTTGGTTCGTGTCCAGTGTGTAGATGGTCGCGTCGAGCATTTTGAGGTTTCGTGGTCCTGGGCCGGAGCCGGGGCGATATGCCGGTGATTTTTCTTTATCTTTTCCGTCATGCTTCTCTTTATTCGTCTCATCCTTTGTTGCTGTCTTTTCCTCACTCTTCTCGCCGCCCTCACCGGTGAGTTTCCGCATAAGGATAGCAACACCAGGATTCGTCTGGGGCAGAGGGATAATCCCCTCTGGCTTCCGTCCCGGAATCGGGACACCATTCTCATCGACATCCGCAGGGTCATCAGGCAACTCGGATGTCGTACCTGACGAATTTCTCGAAACAGGCGCAGCCAGACTGAAAGACGCCGCTATGAGCGACGGAACCAGCATCGTCGGCAGCTCGTCGCCGGGGATCCGGGCTAGGAAATTCGAATCGGAGTGGCCGCGGTAGGTGTATGATACCTCGAGGAAGCGCAGGACGCTCTTGGAGGACGCTCCCTCCTGTGATCCAGCAGCAGTGCCTGTCGCATGGAGGTCCTCGAGGATACCCCCAAGTCCCGCGACGAAGCCCTTGCGGCAAAAGGTATCCAGCAGATGTAATTCTCTCAATCCGCCGCCATTCTCCTTCTTCCCCACGAGGACATTGGTGAAGAACTCTCCCGCATCTTTGCGGGAACCGTCACTGACGCCGTCCACGAGCTGGCTGTACAGAGTAAGGGTCTTCAATTTCGGAAGAGCCTTGCTCAGCTTCGTCAGGAAGAGGGGCGGGTAGCCGAGAGAAAACAGCTCGAGCGTCAACGCCTCGATCCCTTGAGGAATCGACGATATCGTGTTCAGGTCTGAGGCTGTTGGGCTCAGTAAGTCGGCGTACTCGGTCGGTTTGATGTCGGAGGTGAGCGTCAGCGCTTGTAGGCCGGACGCCTTCTCGGGGAAGGTAGGCAGAGTGAAGTTCTCCAGGAGGATCTGGGCTGCGGTGGGGTGTTCGAGCTGTTCGTCGGAGGCAGCAGGAGCAGAAGCGGGAGCAGGACTGGCTTCCTGATGATGATGAATAGGGTCCCGAGTGTGCTCCGTTGCCGCTGCTGGATTGACAGAGCTCACCGCGGTAGCCATTGTTAAGAAGTATAGATAAGCAGTATACTATAGTATTTATTTATTAACTCTGGACAAATAATAGAGGACTGACAATGGAATATGATATCCGAATGTCGGCAATCAAATCAACATCTATCTCATTCCCGTTTCTTTGTGATTCCAAGGCAAAAGAAGAGAGGAGAAAAGAGAAGAGAGGAAGAGAGAGATTCCCAATTCTACGACCCCGTCAGATGAGACGAGACGGACACTACCTCCTCCTCGTCAAGGTCATCCATCCATCCATCAACCCATCTGCGGCGCGGTGCGGGGCTGGGCTGAGCTGCTGCGGGGGATGTGATGTGATGCGATGGACCCGACGTATCCATCCATGCAGTCATTCACTCCCTTCCATTGGAGCTGGAGCAGGTCCTGGTGGAGGCGAATACATAGATGCGGAGTTTCCACCACCAAACGAGACATTATTGATAATAACATCCATGCAGCATGCGTTCGTAGGCAATGCAAGTACCACCAAATTGGAACCACATACAGAGCGAGAAAGAGAAGAGGGGTCGTCTTACCTACCTACCTACCTAGGTAGCTAAGGGAGGAGAATTGAAGACTCCCTACATACAATACATAGTGACATAACCTAGGTACGGAGTACATAGTGAGTGGTATTATCAAGAGGTCACTTGAAGAGAGGCCAAAGGGATTGACTGTTTGAGGGGTTGGAGGTGGAGCTTCCTCTAGATAACCGACGGAGTTCGTTTATTGGCAGATTCGCTGCATGGATATACGGAGTAGCTTCCCCTCATTTCCATGGCGGAGGCGGACGTGATCTGCGGAACTACGGGCGAGGAGAATGTGGGGAGAAAATCTGGGGAACTGGGGTTGACACAACAGGCTGCTGACTCAGTGAGCATCATGTACAGACGGTAGTCACGGTACAGTATGTATGATTCTGGTCATTCGCCCAACCATGCCCAATCAACCACGGTGGGAATATCTATACAAATAATCAACATCGAAGATGCAACCCTGTCAACACTATGCTAGAGCGAAACATGGACGGAAAAACGTGTACACATGAACAAAAACTGCTAAGTAGTTTGTACACGAAGAGATGTCCACAGGTATAGGTCAAAGAATAGGATCGGAAGAGAAGAACAAGAGCATTCTAGGACTATTGTCATAGCCATTTATTCGGGTTAACCATCTCCACTCTGAGAGGCGGCGCCAGGAACACACGCCCAGCTACAGCCTCGTCGCAGGAAAGGCAACGGTCGAAGTTCTGCACCCGGTGCTCGTGGACCCTTGAGTCCATTTTCATACGTAGTACAATCCCACCACTCGATCCACTGAGCACGTGCGATCACAAAACTACGATGGCATATCGAACAGCATCGTCCACCCGCATTCCGAACGTCCCTCGCTTGTCGCAGCAGACGTGCCACGAGTTCCGGGTACCCAGACAGATCCCCATCGAGGAACTGGTCCAGATATGGAAATCGGTTACATTCGAGAAGGGCCAGTTCACGCAAAGATGGCACGCGGGATGGGGCCTCTTCCAGGCTCAACTGGCCACCACGGCTCTTCCCGTCCGCGACGGGAAACCCTTCGCTGTCAAGACGCTGAACGCGGCCAGTGGCAACATGGATAGGTGCCCACGCCTCCTCAGGAGCGGGTCCCTCATATTCAGGCAGTCGTAGCACCTTCCCAGGACCTTTCTGTCCATCCAAGTGTCCATAATGCCATGCCTCGATATCATCGCCAGCTTCCTCCAACTGGAGGAATGGATTTGGATGGACTACCAAATGTTTCAGATCACCCTTCTTAATCAGCCATAATATCTCCCAAGGCAAATACTGTAGCCGATTGACGGAGACGTTAATCTCCTGTAGCTTCGTCAACTTCCGTATAGCGGCTGGGATTTCCCGGAGCTTGTTGTTCCGCAAGCTCAGAACCTTCAGGTTCCCTAGCTCGAACAGCTCCGCGGGGAGATCTGTCAGGGAGTTTCCGGCCAAAAATAACCGGAGAAAAGGTGTCAACGAGGCATACACCTCGTCAGTGACTGGAGGATCTTTCACAGCGGGTTGTTTCGTCAAATGCAGCAACGGTCGAAGCAAGCCAGACGGTATCGTCCGTAGATTACCGTTGCTGGACGGAATTATCCATAGTCAGTCAGAAGGAAAATGAGGCACGTCGAATCAAGGAACCCACCTGAGGTCGACGCTGTCCTGGCCCTTATCCAGGTAGTCATTTACCAGAGCTCGAGCGACCTGGTGCTCCTTTGGCTCCTCCACTCCCCGGACGGCACGAGCCTGGAAAGTCGGTCTATTGCTCGGTTCAGCACGACTATCAACAGCTGTGCAAGCAGGTTTGGGATAAGGAATGGTTGCAGTCGCCTGCCCCCGCGAATTCCAGTCGCGTACGTGTCTCGGATATTCCTCACATGAAGAGGCATCTTCGGAGGCGGAAAACAGGCATTCGGAAGAAGACTCGTCACTCCCCATCCAGACACCACTGTCCCAGTTCCGCTTTTCCTTGAAATCACCTCTCTTCCTCTTCGCTTCCACTGCCATCTCCCCCCACCATGTACCGCGGTACCGCCGCTTCTTAGACCTCTCGGGCTGCACAGGCCCATTATAGTTGTCCAAGGACGAGGAGGGGATGTCATCGCTGGAGAAGAAAGCCGGATCACTCGACGGTATGCTGGAGAGGTCATCAAGCCGAGACCGCGAAGGGCGCTGAGGCTTCTGAAAAGGCGAACTCGATGGGGGCAAAGTACTCGATGCGTTGGCCGGCGATCGATGGCGAATCCGCGGGGGCGGAGGAAGAGGGATTTCGTTATCCATTGTAACTAACTAGAGGTCAGTAGTCTTCAGCGAAACAGCTCAATTGCATTTCCAGAGTCCGTGTGAGCTGAAGTTACGCGTGGGGCGCGAACATGAGGGGACGTTCGCGATAGCTTCGAGCTGAATCTCAGGCAAAGAAACAGACATGGCACACTTACAGGATCAAATGGACGCTCTGGCCAGGGAGCATATCGTGCCAGAATGCAGCCAGACAGGCCCCCTGAACCCAGACAATGGCGGTGTCTGACGAGAAATCAGGTGAGCGAGGTCGCTTGACTGTTTACCTCAAGCGGCACAACGCGTTGGACCGCGATTGGGCCAATCAGCGGCGCGAGCGATAAAACGGCGCCTGATAACATCATCCCCGGACCGGTGCCGCCGCTCCATCCCTCAGATTCGCTGCTGTGAATCTCGAGCACAGTCGGAGCACTGCGAGAGAGGCGAATAGGTCTATTTCATAAGAATTATCACGATCAGGTGATTTTCTAGCTTGCGGAATGTTGGAACTTGGAACTTTCTGCATGACGTCCTCGCGACACAAGGCGGAATGGCAGCAGCGGAAGGGAAGGTGATCGACAGTGCCGTCACAACGGCGGCCGATCCTGTTGATTCAATTTCAACGACATGTACCCAAAGCCCAAGGGACCATCGTTGTCTTCATTAAATGATATCCTTCCCATTCGCCAAGATTACAGCCAAAATTACAACTGACTGTTGCGGCTATCGTCACGGACGAGGAACAAAAAGATCGAATTGGATATTTGGGTAATCTTAAAGTCCTATAATCGTAGGGTTGCTCAAAGATGAAGGAAGAAAAAAAAAGAGCAACCACCACCACTCAAAACACCAAACCTGGGATGAAGGTTTTAAAAACTGAACAGGAAAAAAAATCCAAAAGCCCTTCATTCCAAAACGCCCTAGCTTCCGTTTTGTTTGTTTCGTGTTGCTCATGCACCCACAGTCCAGATCGGTTCGATGTCGATCGACTGGGCGTGTTCAAAGAGTTGCAGCCGCAGGCTGAAAAACAAAACTAGCATGGACTCGTAACACTCCAAAAAAGGGATCATAAGTAAACAAGAAGAAGAAGTGAAAAAGGGGGTATAAAAAAAGCGTAACGTCCGATGCACCCTCACTCATGTCTGTGTGATCTCCGGCTAATCAAGAAGTGATAAAAGGCAAAAAAAGAATATCCAAAGAAAACCGGCTCCCCAACTCTCCAGGAGACACACAAAGGGGATGATTTCGTCGACAATGGCGGAAATCACGAGCAGATATAATCCAGGCCAGATGCCTCAGAGGACACTGGTTGTGCAATTCGTGCGATGGGGTTTGGCAAAACTAGACGATCGTGCCCAAGACGAGAGCAAGGGATCCAGCGACAAGCGCTGCAGGGATGCTACCGGCTCCCAGAGTCATGGCGCCGCCGGTCTGGGAGGGAGTCGCGGATGCAGATGCAGATGCCTGAGCCGTCGACGAGCTGCTCACCGCCGGGGTCGATGAAACAGGCGAGACCGCAGGTGTGCTAGTAGGTGTCACAGACGGAGACGAAACAGCGGTCGTCGTGGCCACCGCACGAACCACAGTCCTGGTGATTGTCGTCGTGGTCGTGATGGTTTGAGTCTGACCGGCGACCAGCTGAGGCGCGGCGAAGAGGAAAAGCGTAGCAAATACTGCTCCGAACTTCATTTTGGCTGAGGGTGGAGTCGAAAAATATATAAAATATGTTCAGATATTCCCACGCGACAACGGACGCCTGCGGGATGAGGACGACGCTGTGCTGCCTGGCGAAGGAGAAAGAGAAGTAAAGGATCGAAAGTGCCTGAAAAAGGCTGATTGTTTGTGTGTGCGCGCTTGCAGGGACTTTTGCGACAGTATATAGATGACAGCACCGCAGGCCTGTGCTGGCAAGACTGGAAAGAGTCGGCGATGGAAGCGCAGAAACGAGTGTCGCAAGTTGGTTAGCGATGTAATGAGTGTGAAGGGAGCACTGCTCAACTAGTTGGACAGAAGGAGCGACAGGGTTGATGGAAAGAAGAGAGAGGTCGAAGAGACAGAAGGGGAGTTAAAGAGAGTGGTGAGTCGCAAAGGCGACAGTCTCGGCAAGCGACGTGGTTCGGGGATTGACTCCGTGGTCTGAATTCACCTGCATGATGCACCTTTTCCACTAACCCAGGACAACACATGGCGTGGGAATAGATGGGTGGGGGGAATTTGTTGCCCCTTTGTGTCGGTTGCCTCGATTGGCTCTCTTGCAACATTAAGCCCTGGCTTCATCAAATGGTGTCAGATGACTACCCATCTACAGAGTAGTCCGTACGGGGCCTACCGTAGCCCGAGGCACTGACAGGTCATCATCTTATTTTTCAGCAGTCAGCACGGGCTTTCTGCTGGGTCAAATTGCTATACTCCAGTCTCCGTATGTATACCAGTCTCGGTAAAAAGACCAGCACTATTGGCAAACTGGACGTGTCTGTAATTTCACCATGCGACAACAACCGTACTCCGGAGTATGATTTGCCGCAAACCCCTGGGGCAAGCGGCACTAGGATAACCAGGATAGGTAGGATAGGTGGCGAGGGGCCATGTAGGGCAAGGAATCGTGCCCAGCAGTTCCCTTTTTCGAAATTTTTCTTGCCGACTATGGAGTAGTGTTGGTATAACTAGGCGCCGGACTGGTGAAGCAGGAAATTTCGTTGGATGCAGTCGAAATTTAGCTCAGGTAGCGCGACGCCAATAGGGCGCGTTCCTGGATGCTCAGCGCGCCAAGTCATCCATCCCCTGGCGACAATTATCAAATTCAATAGTCTGGACCTTCGGATAAGTTTAATAAGGCATCTCTCCATTAGTGTCCGACTGATCGCTCATTCGCTCTTGAACCTTGCGCGTATGGAAGTCGGTGCAAATGTGATTGCTGGAATCCTCAGGAGCCTAGTTGCTATGACCCTGGACACGATGGGGGAGAAAGCAAAGAAAAAAATAAATTATTTTTCCACTGAAATGACCTGCTCACCAGAGTCACGACTCACCACATTAAGATCGGATCCACCGCCCGGTTCCCCCCAGATTCAGAATAGCCTCATCCATCTCATCCAAGATAGGAGTGGACAGTTTTTACTACTTTAGAGCCATCCGCTGGTGGAGATACCCCTGGTCCATTTTACAGTCTCATTAGTTAAACTGTTAGTTAGATGGGAAATTTGACTTGATTATCAAAATTATCTAATTATCTCCCTCTCCTCCCCCAGATTGCCCAGCAGTGCGCCACTGCCGAACTTAAGAAGTGAACAATACAGAATACGGAGTTATATTAATTAACTACATATTACAACTTAAAGGAGGCGCTTTTTCACACAATTTGTGTTAGCAGCCTGTGGAGGTGTAAGGAGTTCCTTGTACGGAGTAAGGAGTACGTTACCTAACAAAAACAGAAAAAAAAAAGCTGTGGAGTTTTCGTCTTTTGCCATCCAAAGCCTATCGTGCATGTAACCATTTGGTACCGACCCAACCACCATTGGCCAGGGAAGTGGCAACTGGCAAGTAGAAAAAATTTTTTTCTTTTATACGTTGTTATGGTGGTCCTCCATACAACGGTTCCACGGTTCCTGATGTCAGCGATGATGTGCTGGCAGCAGCTGAATGTAGTTGGGTAGGAGGGCATGCGCTTTCTTTTTCCGGTCTCCACATTCCAAGACTCGAGTAATATTGCATTCACGCCTAACTTTAATACTCCGTAGTAAGGCTCGACACGTCGGGAGTTCTCGCACTGGTATTTAGATGGATAGGTGCCTGCCTACCTACCTAGGTAAGTAACTATCATTAAGGATTGAATCATTGATTAATTAATTCGACTCCAAGATCACATGTTGAGCGCTGACATCCCTCTGGCGTCTATTTATCTTCTATCATCTACTCTATTAAAGAAATAATTTTTTTTCTTTGGTGATAATTGCCTAATCATTGTCAAATCCATGAAATCTGCCCACCCAGGGATTGCATATTGGGTAAGAAACCATATTCCTCAGTGAGGGAGACAAATATTAGTAAGGGATATGGTGAGGAGAATCATGGCAAGGAATATAGGTAGGAAGCCCGCCTGGAAAGGAGATAATAATAACTACCTAATATTTGTCGTAGGTAGGCCCGGGGGTCAAGTGTTTGGTTATAGTCTTATAGAACAGACAGGTAATATTTTCTCTTCAGACCAGTCTAGCAAAGCAGATCTGCAGTAGTGTACGGATACCTAATTTAGAAACTACGAAAACCACCCGACTCCATCATCTATCCATCTCATGGGAAGTCCCAGGCTGAGCCGCTGAGGTAGCTTTTTTGCATGATCGTCGTGACAAGAACTGAGACAAGGTCTGATTATCATGCGGCGCTAGATGCTTCGCACTAGTTTCAGCTCTCTCAGTCTCGGGAATTCCCGATGTCTCATACTCCGTACTGTGCCTAATGGCTATGCTTTGAAGGCCGTTTAGGCTTAAAGTGAAACACGTGGGAAACATTCCATTCTTGTTAGCTTTCCTCGTGGAGGGTCGTAGAGTACGGAGTACAGCGTACTCTGTAGTGACTTGCAGAAAAGAAACAGTTGCAAAGCAAACACATATGTGAAATGGAAACTCGACAACGTTTATGTTTATAGTTTATCCTATTGATTCATGATCTGCATTTGAACCAAAACTACCTTCCTAAGTCTCTACTCTTCTCTTCTTCTCATCAATGCTATCTTGTGTTTCCGCTATCCTTGTCATCCATACCTTGGGTAGTTGGCGACTTCAACAACCTGTCTGGTATTCCCTGTCATGACATCAATACTTAGTCTGTAACTTAGAGGAAGACTGGGACTACAGTTGACTTTTTTTTATCACTCTGTCATTCACTAATATCATCTGACTTCCTTCCCCCTTCAGAATATTGAATGTTGTCTGTGAGATAGCTCTGAGTCCAGATTATTTTCAGTTTATCTTATTCAATATTTCCTGAATACAATAGGATGGACTTAGACTAGTGGGTTTAAAGTGACATGAATGCTGTTGTTGATATCTCAATCGACTAGTGATAAGCATCCATTTAATCCGACAATACAGTCTTCACATTCCCGCCATATTTGATTCTGACACCACATGGTTTGTCACAGACAATCTTCTAAAGGGGATAAGACGAGTGTCTGTGTAATAGGACTCTTCAAGCACAGAGGAAGGCATTACCAGGGATCGAGAACCGAGCTCCTTCAAAATAAATTCCTTGGTGCACGAAAGAGCATTCCTCGAGAGGACACTACTTTCTATAGGGTTAGGTATTATCAAGGCGTGTCGATAATAGATGGAAGAGAAACAAACTACAAAAGAATGCTTTTGATTGCTTTCCTCTTTGCTCCGGGAGTGGGAGAAGGAGAGGTGACTTCCTACGTATCACTATCACTTAGTAACTTCAATCTTCCAATCGCAGCAAGATAGAAATTTTGATAACCTGGTATAGAGGGTAGGATAATATGGTTCGCTTGGGCTGGTCTTCTGCTAGAGAAAAGTCTCCAGGACATGATAATCTGTCTGCCAGAACGTCGTCTGGTTTGATTGTCGATGGGTATAGTTTCCCACAATGTCGTTTCCCCAGCGCAGGAACAGCCTAGGAAAAGCATCATGACAGAAGAATGACAACATTCCTGGAACAAGGCGATCAACTGAAAATCGTGTGGAGACGTGATATTGAAAGATGATCCTTTGGCTCTCTCTGAGCCTAGTGAGACCGTTTGAAGCTATGTACAGTACATTTTCCAAATCTTCCTACCCGCTAGCCATCCACTGGCTGTGTCGTAATTAAAAAAATCTAAATTGGCTCACATTTTGGAGATGATTCCTGACAAACACCTCCCCTTTGGACCAAATATAGTATACAGAGACGGCTATCTCAGACCCATCATGACTTCCGAGACTTCCGTGAATTTCGAGATATATTGCCTTGTTTTTTTTTTTTGAGTTTATCGACGCGCCGGATATTCTCTAGGGAGCATCATGGGGGGTCCGCGAGCGCGGCGCCAGGCTTCGTGGTAAGGACCCTCCGTCCGGATGACACTGCCGATGGACATGAACAGACTGTTTTATTGAAGTCGTGGTTAGTTCAAAATGCAAAATGGTTCACGAAATAAGGCCAGCCCATACCCAAAAGTGGCGCCCGACCCAAGCATATACTTGCCCAGCGTACGCATGACACCGTTCGGCCCAGCGCCATACTGGAAAATCGTGACAGTGCCTGGTGCGATCGAACATCAGCATCCGCCCATTATGATGGGAATTGAAGCCGCAATTCCAACATACCAATGATGAAGCCCATAATCATACCCACGGCTAGCAGAGAGGAAGAAATCGAACGGTCAGTACGATGTCCGTGTAGAAAAAGATCATGATGGGAACCTACTTCCTCCCATCAAAGCACCCATTTTCACTGTTTGAAGTCGAGTTAGCTAACCATTCACTTGAAAGCATCCAAAATGACACCAAATCCCACAGACTGTAAGAGAGCAGCTATGGACGTCAGACTTACTCTTGTCAAATGTCGAAGGGCCATGCCCTGCTGGAGCTGCTACGACGGGCATTTTTAACGACTCGCAATAGGTCCCGACTGCAGATCCCTTGTCGAAAAGGAAGAAATACGCTGCAGTGTAATTGCTCGAGATCCTGTTCAAGAGGGATATATCAATGGGCTGGGCGCTGGATCGAAAGAAACCGAAAGCATGCCATTGACCTCACTGGCTAACCAACTACGTATTTGGTGACGTCTCTGGTGTATCTCGCCTTCCGTAGTGCGGCGGCATCCCGCTAGCCCACCCCAGGACTCCCGCAGATGCACTTGGTAATTTCAATTTCATGAAAAAAAAAAAGGCTTTTTTTTTTTCAGTGATCATCACTATACTACGTATACAGTATTGCAAGGAATATAGGTAAGGAGCCCGCATGAAAAGTGGATAATAAAGACTACCTAATACAAAAAATATGGTGAAGAGAATATTGTAAGGAATATGAGTAGGTAGCCCGCCTGGAAAGAGGTAGATAATAGGTAATACGCCCCAGGGGCAAAAGTCCTTGGCAGACTAAGTATTTTCTGAAGCGAGACCTGTAAGGCTTGTTACGAAAAAAGGATTTTATTTTCCGAAACTTTTAGCGCCTTGGCACTAAGAGTGGAGAGATTTCTATATTTTGTTCTATTCCGTAATATCGTTAAAAAAATACTTTTGACGACTGATAATTTTTAAGAAATGACCATATATTTTGGATAAAGAAATATATTTCAGCGAGATGTCCTGAAATTCACTATAATTTTATTTCAAGCCAATAATTGAAAAATCTGTGGCCCAGGCACGTGCTCGAGGCTCGCTTACTCTTGTCACGTGACATGTTGACCTGGGGCGGCGACGTGACGGGAAAGAGAGCGGCGGCGGGAGTAAAGGTGACGGTGACAGTGACAGTAACCCTGACCCTCTCGTGTCGAATCCAGCCAACCCATGGATCCTGATCTCGACGTCTGAGAATCCATCCCGCAAACATCCCATCAGCCATCCTTGAGATCCAAAGTTGGTGCAAGACGTGTTTAGGTCCGCTGGCGACCTATCCCGTGTTGCCTCTCTCCCTGGACAAGGTGTCGATTTCGGGCGGCTAAGGACTTAACGAGAAAAGTCTCTCTTGTCAAGCACATGCATGTCGTTTGAGGAAAACTCCGCGCCAGACTCAGACTGAGGAGGTAAGCTCAAGCAGTCTATCCGGGTTTCCATCAAGCCCGTGGGACCCCATATCCCCCAAGAATTTGTGTGGTCAGTCGCAGCGAATGCTAACTGAGCAACACTCCATCAGTCTGCAACGCCTAATCGCGCGTCGCCTCCTCGAAGATCCATATGTTGACCGGAGTCTGTTGATCGCTGCGCCTCCCTCAATTTCGGCGCTGTAACTTTTTTTCTTCTGACCTTCGGGCGGCCCCCCTGTTTTGAAGCAGCGCGGGCAGAATTCCCTAATCCTCAAAACCATCACCTGTCAGAACCTGTCTCCTCATGACTGCGGTGGCTTCTCCACCTAGCGTGCAATCGGGGCCTCGTCTAGGATGGTATGCTGCTGGTAACGGAGGACAAGCGGCGCTGACTTCAATGAACACGGACGACGTGTCCCGAATGTTTATGCCACGAAAAAGTGTCCAAAGATCGAATTCTTCTTCCTCGTTGGCGTCAACTACGTCGACATCGTCCACGGCTACTGTTTCGCATCACAGTAATGCTGGGCAGAGCGCCAACGGTGAATTGACTACCTGGTCCTCGAAGAAGAAGCCTGGTCGGAGCCTGTGGCCCAGCTCGAAATCAGAGCCAGTGTCTGGTGTAACGAATGCTCGCCCACAGGCCGTCTCAGCATCATCAACGTCATCGTCAGGAGGACCTACGGCTTCGTCGGCCATGTCTGCCATTCATCAACCCTCACCTATAGTTCCATCTCATATGATCCACTCCGCTCAGCAGAATGGCATTCGTTCAGGTGGAGGCATTCCATCTTCTAACGATCCACCCGCTATTCTCACTTTAATCCCACTCAACGGTACCTTTGAGAAGAAACAGATCACCGTTCCTTATTTTCCTGAGGTCTTGCGGATTGGCCGGCAGACGAATGCGAAGACTGTTCCAACGCCAGTGAACGGGTATTTCGACTCGAAGGTGCTCTCCCGACAGCACGCAGAAATCTGGGCGGACCGAAGTGGGAAGATCTGGATTCGAGACGTCAAATCGTCGAATGGCACTTTCGTCAATGGCCAGCGCCTTTCACCCGAGAATCGGGACTCCGAACCTCACGAGCTACGCGAAAATGACACGTTGGAGCTCGGAATCGATATCGTCAGCGAGGATCAAAAGTCGATCGTACATCATAAGGTATCCGCGAAAGTCGAACATGCCGGTATCTACGGTGCAAGCCCAAATATCCTCGATCTGAATTTCGGGGATATCGATCCCACTTCGGGTGGTGGTCTCCTTCCCTCGCCCCTCAGTCAACCGCTTTCACACCTGCGTGGACGGTCAAGCAGCTCGTTAAGCAACCGCAGCGCCCAGAGCGCTGCTGGTAGCCAGATGAGTGCACTCCAGCAGCAACGGCAAATGAACTACTGGCTCGCTCCCATCACCATTGAACAAATTGTCAAGAGGCTTTCGGTACGTTCCTTAGGAGAACTTTACGATAATGCGGGTTACTAACTGGCAAGTTAGAGTGAGATGAAACAAGCTAAACAGCAGGCCCAAGACCTCCGTCAGACCGACGAGTTCTTGCAGTCGCTCATCTCGCAAGACAGTTCTGAAAAGGAGAAACCTAATAGCAAAGTATCTGGGTCAGAGAATAATCCCTCTCGGCAGGTGAATGGGAGGCCTAAGATGCCGCGGGTTGATTCCTTCTCACGGTTCTCCGACCCTCCCGCACCTCCGCCTCAACAACCTCTACCTGAAAAGCCGGATGCACCACGTCGTCAAAGCCATGATCCCCACAAAAGTCCTTTGAAGCGCTCCGATACGGAAAAGCCGACGAAGGACGGAACAGCAAATTCTCCCGTCTCACGCGAATCGAGTCAGATTCTATCACTCATCGAGGCGTTGTCTTCTGCAAAGAAGGAACTAGATGCTCAAGGCGCCCGTGTCAAGGAACTGGAAGATCTCTTACGCCAGGAACGCTCAGCTCGTGAAAGTGCGGAGGAGAGAGCCCGGAAATTAGAGATGAACACTGGAAAGGATGGACAGCAGTCTGAAGTGGAGGCTGCCTTTGAACCACCCGTGGAACAAGCGGACAAAGGCGTGGCAGAGGAACCAAAGGCCGAGAAGGTTTTTGAGGTCGACGAAGCCAAGGAACCTGTCGAGGCGGCGCAACCTGAAGTGAAGGATGAGAAAACGTCTTTCCTCGAAGCTCATAGCCAGCAACTGCAGCAGCGTCTCGACACGATGGTGATAGAATTGGCGGAGATGAAGCAACAGGTCGAGATCTTCAAGCAACGAGCGGAGAAAGCTGAAGAAGAAACCGTCGAAGTACGGAAAACTCTTTCTGAGATGATTGAGACTTTGCGTCGCGAACGCGAGGCTGCGCAGGCCGCTGCTGCAAAATCAAAAGATGCTCTTTCGGAGCCCGCGAATTCCGAAGAGCCTTCTATATCGGAGAAAGAGGTGACATCATCCTCCGATGAGACGGAGTCTGTTGTTCAGTCCCGTCATGGTCATGGTATCAACCCAGCTAACATCAAGGAACTTGAGAATGCAGCGACGGCATTAGCGACGCGACGGCGTAGACACAATCTCCTAGAACATTCTACGCCTTATGCGTCGATGCTTGGCGTCGTTCTTCTCGGGGTTGGTCTGATGGCATACCTGAATGGATGGCAGAAGATAGAAAAATAACCTACCCGCTGTGTGAAACATATATTGTCGTGGTCGTTGCCAATGTAGCAACGACTTCTGTCTGTTCTGTTATACTGAGTTGAAAGAGAGGAAATTCAGTGATAGAAGGAAACTATTACTGGCAGGGGTATTCCTCTTATCTTATTTACATACCATACCGCTCCTTACCTAATCTTTAGCTCTTAGCTCTTTCTGTCTTGTGTCTTTTTTTTTTCTGTTTGTGTTCCCTTTGGCATGGGATCTGTACGCAGGGTCTATCTGGGGTTTCGGGTGTTTTTTTTTCTTTTCATTTTTATT